>NW_028317950.1:8346666-8500833 GCF_062004578.1 Staurois parvus | reverse complement strand
GGATTCTCTGTAATTTCACTGTCTCCGATATATGTATTCAGACTTTGCAGACAACCGAGGGAGACGCGACACACACTTTACTATTCTCTGGTGCTGGTAAAATCAGTACAGCGACTTGGCGGGAAATTCCACTGGGTATCTCTCTCTCTGTGTCAGTGTGTCTCTAAAATGGCGACTCAGCAGAGTAACACAGACCTCATGGAAGGAGTTGCAGACAGCAGTACTCACGTCCAATATGATCTTTCACTCAGTTCAACTGTTCAGCCTCCTCTCAGTCCTCTAAGGTCCTGCAGCGCTGTCTCTGGTGTCCAAACAATGACAACGGGTTCCTCTTTTCGCCAGCCCCGCCGCACTGACCTTCACCTCTCCTCACCAAATCGTCTCTCCCTCTTCTTCCTGTGTCCTCCCTCACCAGACTTCCTGTCCCAAAACCGATCATAGAGCTGAATCTGGAACTGTTGCTAGTGGCATTTTGTGGCCGAATAAGATATTGCATCAAATTCACATACAGTACTAGAACGTCTGCCGTTATCTTATTGGTAATAAGAGGTTGTTACACTCCCCTCCTACTTGAATACTTGGGTCCCCCAAGAGATTACGCTATGTAGCATAGAGAAACAATAAACATTTTAGCATGTTATATAACGACTGTACTCTTGGTAATCAAAAAAGCACCTCCCACCAATCATACTGAACCTTTGGTAAAATCTGAACGGGAGTAGTATCTATTACTCTGGTGGGTGGATCAACGGTAGCAGGAGTTTTCACAGAAACTGTTCTATGAGAAGTAGTCACAGCTTCCTGAGTACTTTGACCCAAAGTATCATATGTGAGCCTTTGGGTGGGTCTAATGATTCCCTGAGGTCTGGGCTGTGAGTTCACCACCGAATGGTTTGAGACAGTAGGTACTTCAGTATCAGCTAGGCTAGTCTCAAACACTTGACCAGAATTCTCACTTTCTACTGCGGGCTTCAGTTCAGGGGGTGAATCTTCTGTGAACACCTGTTCCACCTCATTTTCCATCAAGCGTATCTCTTCAGCCATGTAGTCTTTTGATTCACCCTCCAAAGGAGATTCTGAAGACTCAGGTTCAATCCCGGTAGTTAATTCCTCAGGTTCTTCTTGTTCTCTTGATGATGGAGTCTGGGCAGGAATGAATTCAGGAGCGGCTACATTCAAAGGTCTTTCCTGTAAGTCTCTGACTTCCCGTTCACAGAACATGTAGTCCATGCCCCACTCATTGTCATCTTCATCTTCTTCATCAAAGAACGTGGGAACAGATGCAGCAATAGGAGGACTGCCAGCTCTCCGTCGCAACCTTCTAGACCTTCCAGAGTTTGATTTTGGTGGACCAGATCTAGGGATGGGGTCTATCTTTCGCACCGATTCACCATGACGTTTGTCAACAACGGCCCATTTCAA
The DNA here is from genome assembly GCF_062004578.1 of Staurois parvus. NCBI lineage: Eukaryota > Metazoa > Chordata > Amphibia > Anura > Ranidae > Staurois > Staurois parvus. The sequence goes on along the minus strand of NW_028317950.1, from coordinate 8,499,411 downwards.
TGCAAGGAACTCCAACTTGTGAGCCGGATAATTTTTCTCAGTGGGCGACAGGCTTCTACTAATGAAAGCTATTGGCTTGAGAAGTCCCTCTTGCTCCTGATACAAAACACCGCCCAGGCCTTCCCAGCTGGCATCCACTTGAAGAACGAAAGGTTTCGTTGAGTCCGCATAGGCCAAGACTGGTGTATGAGTGAGACAATACTTGAGTTCCTCAAAAGCCTGCTCACAGGCTGTGGTCCATTGATCCTCAATCTTCTCTTTAGAACTTCGGGGCCTGGTGGGTTTTCTTGGCACTTCATCTTCAGCTAGGTCTTCCCCAATCATCTCATTTTGTAACAAGTGGTTGAGAGGTCTAGCAATCTTCGGTGTTCTCCATGGAATGTAGCCGGAGAACCACTCAGGCCTTGTGGCATCCTATTGAACTCCAGAAACCCCAATGGGCAGATGAAAGCGGTTTTCTCTTTATCAGAGAACAACAACAGGGGGAATGACAACCCTCAGGGTACCTGGTAACCCCCAGAAGGAGGACACCCCACCCACATTCCACCTGTCAGGCCATGCACAACATCCCAGTTATCCAACCAGACCGCACCCAACTGGGAGGAGGTGCAATCAATCCTGAACTTTGTGAACCCTTCAGGAAGGCCGAGGCTTCCTGAGAGCTATGCGCCACCAACATTCCTGTCCTGCCAGTTTAGGAAGCTCCCCCAACACGTAGCCTCACTCCATTCATCTAGGCGCAAAATGTCTACTTTTCGCCTAAAAAAAGCCTGTGCTAATACACGATTACAAGCATTTTTTCTATGTTGGTAACATTGAGGACTGACCAGAAAAGTAGAAGAATGACCAAAACAGTCCTATGACAGCAGACCTAACAGCATGAGGACCCAAATAGAAAGGTGCCACCCTACCTGGAGAGCTGGTCAACAAATGTAGGTCAGCAGAGAAATCTCCACAGTCGTGTCGTGGCCAGCCAGTTTCCTCCTTTAAACATTAGATCAGACAAATGTTGCTGCCATGAAATAGAAGGAATAAATGTGTAACATTTTTGAAATTACTGTCTGTATCTTTTTTCTATAAATATAGACATATAACTATTTTTTTCTGGTCTGCCTATATGAAATCTAGGAGTCTTTTAGTTGAATCCCATGGTCAAAAATGAAACTGCCCCGAGACAATTAGATTCTCCAGTTTTGACATTTTTAACCAAAAGATGACAAGCCTGCCCACCACGACAAGGTAGACTCTTTTCGGGCAGGACCTACACTAAACTACACTATGATAACCTACTTGATGCTAGTCATCGTATTTTTAGTTTTAGATGCCTGTTTGTAATAAGCCTCATCCTAGAACGTGCCTTCTTCCTTTCCAGACTTGTGTAGCACACCCGTGGGTGTTAGCAGTATAAGAGATGTGGGTTTCACAGCTCTTACCTGGACTGACGACACAGCAGAATCCAATGAAACACACAGTGAATGAAATCCTATAAAAATGTCTGACAAATATAGTAGCAATCCTGGGTAAATGGCTTGTTCTCACTTCAGCACATATCTCTTATTTAGGGATTCTCTGTAATTTCACTGTCTCCGATATATGTATTCAGACTTTGCAGACAACCGAGGGAGACGCGACACACACTTTACTATTCTCTGGTGCTGGTAAAATCAGTACAGCGACTTGGCGGGAAATTCCACTGGGTATCTCTCTCTCTGTGTCAGTGTGTCTCTAAAATGGCGACTCAGCAGAGTAACACAGACCTCATGGAAGGAGTTGCAGACAGCAGTACTCACGTCCAATATGATCTTTCACTCAGTTCAACTGTTCAGCCTCCTCTCAGTCCTCTAAGGTCCTGCAGCGCTGTCTCTGGTGTCCAAACAATGACAACGGGTTCCTCTTTTCGCCAGCCCCGCCGCACTGACCTTCACCTCTCCTCACCAAATCGTCTCTCCCTCTTCTTCCTGTGTCCTCCCTCACCAGACTTCCTGTCCCAAAACCGATCATAGAGCTGAATCTGGAACTGTTGCTAGTGGCATTTTGTGGCCGAATAAGATATTGCATCAAATTCACATACAGTACTAGAACGTCTGCCGTTATCTTATTGGTAATAAGAGGTTGTTACACTCCCCTCCTACTTGAATACTTGGGTCCCCCAAGAGATTACGCTATGTAGCATAGAGAAACAATAAACATTTTAGCATGTTATATAACGACTGTACTCTTGGTAATCAAAAAAGCACCTCCCACCAATCATACTGAACCTTTGGTAAAATCTGAACGGGAGTAGTATCTATTACTCTGGTGGGTGGATCAACGGTAGCAGGAGTTTTCACAGAAACTGTTCTATGAGAAGTAGTCACAGCTTCCTGAGTACTTTGACCCAAAGTATCATATGTGAGCCTTTGGGTGGGTCTAATGATTCCCTGAGGTCTGGGCTGTGAGTTCACCACCGAATGGTTTGAGACAGTAGGTACTTCAGTATCAGCTAGGCTAGTCTCAAACACTTGACCAGAATTCTCACTTTCTACTGCGGGCTTCAGTTCAGGGGGTGAATCTTCTGTGAACACCTGTTCCACCTCATTTTCCATCAAGCGTATCTCTTCAGCCATGTAGTCTTTTGATTCACCCTCCAAAGGAGATTCTGAAGACTCAGGTTCAATCCCGGTAGTTAATTCCTCAGGTTCTTCTTGTTCTCTTGATGATGGAGTCTGGGCAGGAATGAATTCAGGAGCGGCTACATTCAAAGGTCTTTCCTGTAAGTCTCTGACTTCCCGTTCACAGAACATGTAGTCCATGCCCCACTCATTGTCATCTTCATCTTCTTCATCAAAGAACGTGGGAACAGATGCAGCAATAGGAGGACTGCCAGCTCTCCGTCGCAACCTTCTAGACCTTCCAGAGTTTGATTTTGGTGGACCAGATCTAGGGATGGGGTCTATCTTTCGCACCGATTCACCATGACGTTTGTCAACAACGGCCCATTTCAATGCAAGGAACTCCAACTTGTGAGCCGGATAATTTTTCTCAGTGGGCGACAGGCTTCTACTAATGAAAGCTATTGGCTTGAGAAGTCCCTCTTGCTCCTGATACAAAACACCGCCCAGGCCTTCCCAGCTGGCATCCACTTGAAGAACGAAAGGTTTCGTTGAGTCCGCATAGGCCAAGACTGGTGTATGAGTGAGACAATACTTGAGTTCCTCAAAAGCCTGCTCACAGGCTGTGGTCCATTGATCCTCAATCTTCTCTTTAGAACTTCGGGGCCTGGTGGGTTTTCTTGGCACTTCATCTTCAGCTAGGTCTTCCCCAATCATCTCATTTTGTAACAAGTGGTTGAGAGGTCTAGCAATCTTCGGTGTTCTCCATGGAATGTAGCCGGAGAACCACTCAGGCCTTGTGGCATCCTATTGAACTCCAGAAACCCCAATGGGCAGATGAAAGCGGTTTTCTCTTTATCAGAGAACAACAACAGGGGGAATGACAACCCTCAGGGTACCTGGTAACCCCCAGAAGGAGGACACCCCACCCACATTCCACCTGTCAGGCCATGCACAACATCCCAGTTATCCAACCAGACCGCACCCAACTGGGAGGAGGTGCAATCAATCCTGAACTTTGTGAACCCTTCAGGAAGGCCGAGGCTTCCTGAGAGCTATGCGCCACCAACATTCCTGTCCTGCCAGTTTAGGAAGCTCCCCCAACACGTAGCCTCACTCCATTCATCTAGGCGCAAAATGTCTACTTTTCGCCTAAAAAAAGCCTGTGCTAATACACGATTACAAGCATTTTTTCTATGTTGGTAACATTGAGGACTGACCAGAAAAGTAGAAGAATGACCAAAACAGTCCTATGACAGCAGACCTAACAGCATGAGGACCCAAATAGAAAGGTGCCACCCTACCTGGAGAGCTGGTCAACAAATGTAGGTCAGCAGAGAAATCTCCACAGTCGTGTCGTGGCCAGCCAGTTTCCTCCTTTAAACATTAGATCAGACAAATGTTGCTGCCATGAAATAGAAGGAATAAATGTGTAACATTTTTGAAATTACTGTCTGTATCTTTTTTCTATAAATATAGACATATAACTATTTTTTTCTGATCTGCCTATATGAAATCTAGGAGTCTTTTAGTTGAATCCCATGGTCAAAAATGAAACTGCCCCGAGACAATTAGATTCTCCAGTTTTGACATTTTTAACCAAAAGATGACAAGCCTGCCCACCACGACAAGGTAGACTCTTTTCGGGCAGGACCTACACTAAACTACACTATGATAACCTACTTGATGCTAGTCATCGTATTTTTAGTTTTAGATGCCTGTTTGTAATAAGCCTCATCCTAGAACGTGCCTTCTTCCTTTCCAGACTTGTGTAGCACACCCGTGGGTGTTAGCAGTATAAGAGATGTGGGTTTCACAGCTCTTACCTGGACTGACGACACAGCAGAATCCAATGAAACACACACTGAATGAAATCCTATAAAAATGTCTGACAAATATAGTAGCAATCCTGGGTAAATGGCTTGTTCTCACTTCAGCACATATCTCTTATTTAGGGATTCTCTGTAATTTCACTGTCTCCGATATATGTATTCAGACTTTGCAGACAACCGAGGGAGACGCGACACACACTTTACTATTCTCTGGTGCTGGTAAAATCAGTACAGCGACTTGGCGGGAAATTCCACTGGGTATCTCTCTCTCTGTGTCAGTGTGTCTCTAAAATGGCGACTCAGCAGAGTAACACAGACCTCATGGAAGGAGTTGCAGACAGCAGTACTCACGTCCAATATGATCTTTCACTCAGTTCAACTGTTCAGCCTCCTCTCAGTCCTCTAAGGTCCTGCAGCGCTGTCTCTGGTGTCCAAACAATGACAACGGGTTCCTCTTTTCGCCAGCCCCGCCGCACTGACCTTCACCTCTCCTCACCAAATCGTCTCTCCCTCTTCTTCCTGTGTCCTCCCTCACCAGACTTCCTGTCCCAAAACCGATCATAGAGCTGAATCTGGAACTGTTGCTAGTGGCATTTTGTGGCCGAATAAGATATTGCATCAAATTCACATACAGTACTAGAACGTCTGCCGTTATCTTATTGGTAATAAGAGGTTGTTACACTCCCCTCCTACTTGAATACTTGGGTCCCCCAAGAGATTACGCTATGTAGCATAGAGAAACAATAAACATTTTAGCATGTTATATAACGACTGTACTCTTGGTAATCAAAAAAGCACCTCCCACCAATCATACTGAACCTTTGGTAAAATCTGAACGGGAGTAGTATCTATTACTCTGGTGGGTGGATCAACGGTAGCAGGAGTTTTCACAGAAACTGTTCTATGAGAAGTAGTCACAGCTTCCTGAGTACTTTGACCCAAAGTATCATATGTGAGCCTTTGGGTGGGTCTAATGATTCCCTGAGGTCTGGGCTGTGAGTTCACCACCGAATGGTTTGAGACAGTAGGTACTTCAGTATCAGCTAGGCTAGTCTCAAACACTTGACCAGAATTCTCACTTTCTACTGCGGGCTTCAGTTCAGGGGGTGAATCTTCTGTGAACACCTGTTCCACCTCATTTTCCATCAAGCGTATCTCTTCAGCCATGTAGTCTTTTGATTCACCCTCCAAAGGAGATTCTGAAGACTCAGGTTCAATCCCGGTAGTTAATTCCTCAGGTTCTTCTTGTTCTCTTGATGATGGAGTCTGGGCAGGAATGAATTCAGGAGCGGCTACATTCAAAGGTCTTTCCTGTAAGTCTCTGACTTCCCGTTCACAGAACATGTAGTCCATGCCCCACTCATTGTCATCTTCATCTTCTTCATCAAAGAACGTGGGAACAGATGCAGCAATAGGAGGACTGCCAGCTCTCCGTCGCAACCTTCTAGACCTTCCAGAGTTTGATTTTGGTGGACCAGATCTAGGGATGGGGTCTATCTTTCGCACTGATTCACCATGACGTTTGTCAACAACGGCCCATTTCAATGCAAGGAACTCCAACTTGTGAGCCGGATAATTTTTCTCAGTGGGCGACAGGCTTCTACTAATGAAAGCTATTGGCTTGAGAAGTCCCTCTTGCTCCTGATACAAAACACCGCCCAGGCCTTCCCAGCTGGCATCCACTTGAAGAACGAAAGGTTTCGTTGAGTCCGCATAGGCCAAGACTGGTGTATGAGTGAGACAATACTTGAGTTCCTCAAAAGCCTGCTCACAGGCTGTGGTCCATTGATCCTCAATCTTCTCTTTAGAACTTCGGGGCCTGGTGGGTTTTCTTGGCACTTCATCTTCAGCTAGGTCTTCCCCAATCATCTCATTTTGTAACAAGTGGTTGAGAGGTCTAGCAATCTTCGGTGTTCTCCATGGAATGTAGCCGGAGAACCACTCAGGCCTTGTGGCATCCTATTGAACTCCAGAAACCCCAATGGGCAGATGAAAGCGGTTTTCTCTTTATCAGAGAACAACAACAGGGGGAATGACAACCCTCAGGGTACCTGGTAACCCCCAGAAGGAGGACACCCCACCCACATTCCACCTGTCAGGCCATGCACAACATCCCAGTTATCCAACCAGACCGCACCCAACTGGGAGGAGGTGCAATCAATCCTGAACTTTGTGAACCCTTCAGGAAGGCCGAGGCTTCCTGAGAGCTATGCGCCACCAACATTCCTGTCCTGCCAGTTTAGGAAGCTCCCCCAACACGTAGCCTCACTCCATTCATCTAGGCGCAAAATGTCTACTTTTCGCCTAAAAAAAGCCTGTGCTAATACACGATTACAAGCATTTTTTCTATGTTGGTAACATTGAGGACTGACCAGAAAAGTAGAAGAATGACCAAAACAGTCCTATGACAGCAGACCTAACAGCATGAGGACCCAAATAGAAAGGTGCCACCCTACCTGGAGAGCTGGTCAACAAATGTAGGTCAGCAGAGAAATCTCCACAGTCGTGTCGTGGCCAGCCAGTTTCCTCCTTTAAACATTAGATCAGACAAATGTTGCTGCCATGAAATAGAAGGAATAAATGTGTAACATTTTTGAAATTACTGTCTGTATCTTTTTTCTATAAATATAGACATATAACTATTTTTTTCTGGTCTGCCTATATGAAATCTAGGAGTCTTTTAGTTGAATCCCATGGTCAAAAATGAAACTGCCCCGAGACAATTAGATTCTCCAGTTTTGACATTTTTAACCAAAAGATGACAAGCCTGCCCACCACGACAAGGTAGACTCTTTTCGGGCAGGACCTACACTAAACTACACTATGATAACCTACTTGATGCTAGTCATCGTATTTTTAGTTTTAGATGCCTGTTTGTAATAAGCCTCATCCTAGAACGTGCCTTCTTCCTTTCCAGACTTGTGTAGCACACCCGTGGGTGTTAGCAGTATAAGAGATGTGGGTTTCACAGCTCTTACCTGGACTGACGACACAGCAGAATCCAATGAAACACACACTGAATGAAATCCTATAAAAATGTCTGACAAATATAGTAGCAATCCTGGGTAAATGGCTTGTTCTCACTTCAGCACATATCTCTTATTTAGGGATTCTCTGTAATTTCACTGTCTCCGATATATGTATTCAGACTTTGCAGACAACCGAGGGAGACGCGACACACACTTTACTATTCTCTGGTGCTGGTAAAATCAGTACAGCGACTTGGCGGGAAATTCCACTGGGTATCTCTCTCTCTGTGTCAGTGTGTCTCTAAAATGGCGACTCAGCAGAGTAACACAGACCTCATGGAAGGAGTTGCAGACAGCAGTACTCACGTCCAATATGATCTTTCACTCAGTTCAACTGTTCAGCCTCCTCTCAGTCCTCTAAGGTCCTGCAGCGCTGTCTCTGGTGTCCAAACAATGACAACGGGTTCCTCTTTTCGCCAGCCCCGCCGCACTGACCTTCACCTCTCCTCACCAAATCGTCTCTCCCTCTTCTTCCTGTGTCCTCCCTCACCAGACTTCCTGTCCCAAAACCGATCATAGAGCTGAATCTGGAACTGTTGCTAGTGGCATTTTGTGGCCGAATAAGATATTGCATCAAATTCACATACAGTACTAGAACGTCTGCCGTTATCTTATTGGTAATAAGAGGTTGTTACACTCCCCTCCTACTTGAATACTTGGGTCCCCCAAGAGATTACGCTATGTAGCATAGAGAAACAATAAACATTTTAGCATGTTATATAACGACTGTACTCTTGGTAATCAAAAAAGCACCTCCCACCAATCATACTGAACCTTTGGTAAAATCTGAACGGGAGTAGTATCTATTACTCTGGTGGGTGGATCAACGGTAGCAGGAGTTTTCACAGAAACTGTTCTATGAGAAGTAGTCACAGCTTCCTGAGTACTTTGACCCAAAGTATCATATGTGAGCCTTTGGGTGGGTCTAATGATTCCCTGAGGTCTGGGCTGTGAGTTCACCACCGAATGGTTTGAGACAGTAGGTACTTCAGTATCAGCTAGGCTAGTCTCAAACACTTGACCAGAATTCTCACTTTCTACTGCGGGCTTCAGTTCAGGGGGTGAATCTTCTGTGAACACCTGTTCCACCTCATTTTCCATCAAGCGTATCTCTTCAGCCATGTAGTCTTTTGATTCACCCTCCAAAGGAGATTCTGAAGACTCAGGTTCAATCCCGGTAGTTAATTCCTCAGGTTCTTCTTGTTCTCTTGATGATGGAGTCTGGGCAGGAATGAATTCAGGAGCGGCTACATTCAAAGGTCTTTCCTGTAAGTCTCTGACTTCCCGTTCACAGAACATGTAGTCCATGCCCCACTCATTGTCATCTTCATCTTCTTCATCAAAGAACGTGGGAACAGATGCAGCAATAGGAGGACTGCCAGCTCTCCGTCGCAACCTTCTAGACCTTCCAGAGTTTGATTTTGGTGGACCAGATCTAGGGATGGGGTCTATCTTTCGCACCGATTCACCATGACGTTTGTCAACAACGGCCCATTTCAATGCAAGGAACTCCAACTTGTGAGCCGGATAATTTTTCTCAGTGGGCGACAGGCTTCTACTAATGAAAGCTATTGCCTTGAGAAGTCCCTCTTGCTCCTGATACAAAACACCGCCCAGGCCTTCCCAGCTGGCATCCACTTGAAGAACGAAAGGTTTCGTTGAGTCCGCATAGGCCAAGACTGGTGTATGAGTGAGACAATACTTGAGTTCCTCAAAAGCCTGCTCACAGGCTGTGGTCCATTGATCCTCAATCTTCTCTTTAGAACTTCGGGGCCTGGTGGGTTTTCTTGGCACTTCATCTTCAGCTAGGTCTTCCCCAATCATCTCATTTTGTAACAAGTGGTTGAGAGGTCTAGCAATCTTCGGTGTTCTCCATGGAATGTAGCCGGAGAACCACTCAGGCCTTGTGGCATCCTATTGAACTCCAGAAACCCCAATGGGCAGATGAAAGCGGTTTTCTCTTTATCAGAGAACAACAACAGGGGGAATGACAACCCTCAGGGTACCTGGTAACCCCCAGAAGGAGGACACCCCACCCACATTCCACCTGTCAGGCCATGCACAACATCCCAGTTATCCAACCAGACCGCACCCAACTGGGAGGAGGTGCAATCAATCCTGAACTTTGTGAACCCTTCAGGAAGGCCGAGGCTTCCTGAGAGCTATGCGCCACCAACATTCCTGTCCTGCCAGTTTAGGAAGCTCCCCCAACACGTAGCCTCACTCCATTCATCTAGGCGCAAAATGTCTACTTTTCGCCTAAAAAAAGCCTGTGCTAATACACGATTACAAGCATTTTTTCTATGTTGGTAACATTGAGGACTGACCAGAAAAGTAGAAGAATGACCAAAACAGTCCTATGACAGCAGACCTAACAGCATGAGGACCCAAATAGAAAGGTGCCACCCTACCTGGAGAGCTGGTCAACAAATGTAGGTCAGCAGAGAAATCTCCACAGTCGTGTCGTGGCCAGCCAGTTTCCTCCTTTAAACATTAGATCAGACAAATGTTGCTGCCATGAAATAGAAGGAATAAATGTGTAACATTTTTGAAATTACTGTCTGTATCTTTTTTCTATAAATATAGACATATAACTATTTTTTTCTGGTCTGCCTATATGAAATCTAGGAGTCTTTTAGTTGAATCCCATGGTCAAAAATGAAACTGCCCCGAGACAATTAGATTCTCCAGTTTTGACATTTTTAACCAAAAGATGACAAGCCTGCCCACCACGACAAGGTAGACTCTTTTCGGGCAGGACCTACACTAAACTACACTATGATAACCTACTTGATGCTAGTCATCGTATTTTTAGTTTTAGATGCCTGTTTGTAATAAGCCTCATCCTAGAACGTGCCTTCTTCCTTTCCAGACTTGTGTAGCACACCCGTGGGTGTTAGCAGTATAAGAGATGTGGGTTTCACAGCTCTTACCTGGACTGACGACACAGCAGAATCCAATGAAACACACACTGAATGAAATCCTATAAAAATGTCTGACAAATATAGTAGCAATCCTGGGTAAATGGCTTGTTCTCACTTCAGCACATATCTCTTATTTAGGGATTCTCTGTAATTTCACTGTCTCCGATATATGTATTCAGACTTTGCAGACAACCGAGGGAGACGCGACACACACTTTACTATTCTCTGGTGCTGGTAAAATCAGTACAGCGACTTGGCGGGAAATTCCACTGGGTATCTCTCTCTCTGTGTCAGTGTGTCTCTAAAATGGCGACTCAGCAGAGTAACACAGACCTCATGGAAGGAGTTGCAGACAGCAGTACTCACGTCCAATATGATCTTTCACTCAGTTCAACTGTTCAGCCTCCTCTCAGTCCTCTAAGGTCCTGCAGCGCTGTCTCTGGTGTCCAAACAATGACAACGGGTTCCTCTTTTCGCCAGCCCCGCCGCACTGACCTTCACCTCTCCTCACCAAATCGTCTCTCCCTCTTCTTCCTGTGTCCTCCCTCACCAGACTTCCTGTCCCAAAACCGATCATAGAGCTGAATCTGGAACTGTTGCTAGTGGCATTTTGTGGCCGAATAAGATATTGCATCAAATTCACATACAGTACTAGAACGTCTGCCGTTATCTTATTGGTAATAAGAGGTTGTTACACTCCCCTCCTACTTGAATACTTGGGTCCCCCAAGAGATTACGCTATGTAGCATAGAGAAACAATAAACATTTTAGCATGTTATATAACGACTGTACTCTTGGTAATCAAAAAAGCACCTCCCACCAATCATACTGAACCTTTGGTAAAATCTGAACGGGAGTAGTATCTATTACTCTGGTGGGTGGATCAACGGTAGCAGGAGTTTTCACAGAAACTGTTCTATGAGAAGTAGTCACAGCTTCCTGAGTACTTTGACCCAAAGTATCATATGTGAGCCTTTGGGTGGGTCTAATGATTCCCTGAGGTCTGGGCTGTGAGTTCACCACCGAATGGTTTGAGACAGTAGGTACTTCAGTATCAGCTAGGCTAGTCTCAAACACTTGACCAGAATTCTCACTTTCTACTGCGGGCTTCAGTTCAGGGGGTGAATCTTCTGTGAACACCTGTTCCACCTCATTTTCCATCAAGCGTATCTCTTCAGCCATGTAGTCTTTTGATTCACCCTCCAAAGGAGATTCTGAAGACTCAGGTTCAATCCCGGTAGTTAATTCCTCAGGTTCTTCTTGTTCTCTTGATGATGGAGTCTGGGCAGGAATGAATTCAGGAGCGGCTACATTCAAAGGTCTTTCCTGTAAGTCTCTGACTTCCCGTTCACAGAACATGTAGTCCATGCCCCACTCATTGTCATCTTCATCTTCTTCATCAAAGAACGTGGGAACAGATGCAGCAATAGGAGGACTGCCAGCTCTCCGTCGCAACCTTCTAGACCTTCCAGAGTTTGATTTTGGTGGACCAGATCTAGGGATGGGGTCTATCTTTCGCACCGATTCACCATGACGTTTGTCAACAACGGCCCATTTCAATGCAAGGAACTCCAACTTGTGAGCCGGATAATTTTTCTCAGTGGGCGACAGGCTTCTACTAATGAAAGCTATTGCCTTGAGAAGTCCCTCTTGCTCCTGATACAAAACACCGCCCAGGCCTTCCCAGCTGGCATCCACTTGAAGAACGAAAGGTTTCGTTGAGTCCGCATAGGCCAAGACTGGTGTATGAGTGAGACAATACTTGAGTTCCTCAAAAGCCTGCTCACAGGCTGTGGTCCATTGATCCTCAATCTTCTCTTTAGAACTTCGGGGCCTGGTGGGTTTTCTTGGCACTTCATCTTCAGCTAGGTCTTCCCCAATCATCTCATTTTGTAACAAGTGGTTGAGAGGTCTAGCAATCTTCGGTGTTCTCCATGGAATGTAGCCGGAGAACCACTCAGGCCTTGTGGCATCCTATTGAACTCCAGAAACCCCAATGGGCAGATGAAAGCGGTTTTCTCTTTATCAGAGAACAACAACAGGGGGAATGACAACCCTCAGGGTACCTGGTAACCCCCAGAAGGAGGACACCCCACCCACATTCCACCTGTCAGGCCATGCACAACATCCCAGTTATCCAACCAGACCGCACCCAACTGGGAGGAGGTGCAATCAATCCTGAACTTTGTGAACCCTTCAGGAAGGCCGAGGCTTCCTGAGAGCTATGCGCCACCAACATTCCTGTCCTGCCAGTTTAGGAAGCTCCCCCAACACGTAGCCTCACTCCATTCATCTAGGCGCAAAATGTCTACTTTTCGCCTAAAAAAAGCCTGTGCTAATACACGATTACAAGCATTTTTTCTATGTTGGTAACATTGAGGACTGACCAGAAAAGTAGAAGAATGACCAAAACAGTCCTATGACAGCAGACCTAACAGCATGAGGACCCAAATAGAAAGGTGCCACCCTACCTGGAGAGCTGGTCAACAAATGTAGGTCAGCAGAGAAATCTCCACAGTCGTGTCGTGGCCAGCCAGTTTCCTCCTTTAAACATTAGATCAGACAAATTTTGCTGCCATGAAATAGAAGGAATAAATGTGTAACATTTTTGAAATTACTGTCTGTATCTTTTTTCTATAAATATAGACATATAACTATTTTTTTCTGGTCTGCCTATATGAAATCTAGGAGTCTTTTAGTTGAATCCCATGGTCAAAAATGAAACTGCCCCGAGACAATTAGATTCTCCAGTTTTGACATTTTTAACCAAAAGATGACAAGCCTGCCCACCACGACAAGGTAGACTCTTTTCGGGCAGGACCTACACTAAACTACACTATGATAACCTACTTGATGCTAGTCATCGTATTTTTAGTTTTAGATGCCTGTTTGTAATAAGCCTCATCCTAGAACGTGCCTTCTTCCTTTCCAGACTTGTGTAGCACACCCGTGGGTGTTAGCAGTATAAGAGATGTGGGTTTCACAGCTCTTACCTGGACTGACGACACAGCAGAATCCAATGAAACACACACTGAATGAAATCCTATAAAAATGTCTGACAAATATAGTAGCAATCCTGGGTAAATGGCTTGTTCTCACTTCAGCACATATCTCTTATTTAGGGATTCTCTGTAATTTCACTGTCTCCGATATATGTATTCAGACTTTGCAGACAACCGAGGGAGACGCGACACACACTTTACTATTCTCTGGTGCTGGTAAAATCAGTACAGCGACTTGGCGGGAAATTCCACTGGGTATCTCTCTCTCTGTGTCAGTGTGTCTCTAAAATGGCGACTCAGCAGAGTAACACAGACCTCATGGAAGGAGTTGCAGACAGCAGTACTCACGTCCAATATGATCTTTCACTCAGTTCAACTGTTCAGCCTCCTCTCAGTCCTCTAAGGTTCTGCAGCGCTGTCTCTGGTGTCCAAACAATGACAACGGGTTCCTCTTTTCGCCAGCCCCGCCGCACTGACCTTCACCTCTCCTCACCAAATCGTCTCTCCCTCTTCTTCCTGTGTCCTCCCTCACCAGACTTCCTGTCCCAAAACCGATCATAGAGCTGAATCTGGAACTGTTGCTAGTGGCATTTTGTGGCCGAATAAGATATTGCATCAAATTCACATACAGTACTAGAACGTCTGCCGTTATCTTATTGGTAATAAGAGGTTGTTACACTCCCCTCCTACTTGAATACTTGGGTCCCCCAAGAGATTACGCTATGTAGCATAGAGAAACAATAAACATTTTAGCATGTTATATAACGACTGTACTCTTGGTAATCAAAAAAGCACCTCCCACCAATCATACTGAACCTTTGGTAAAATCTGAACGGGAGTAGTATCTATTACTCTGGTGGGTGGATCAACGGTAGCAGGAGTTTTCACAGAAACTGTTCTATGAGAAGTAGTCACAGCTTCCTGAGTACTTTGACCCAAAGTATCATATGTGAGCCTTTGGGTGGGTCTAATGATTCCCTGAGGTCTGGGCTGTGAGTTCACCACCGAATGGTTTGAGACAGTAGGTACTTCAGTATCAGCTAGGCTAGTCTCAAACACTTGACCAGAATTCTCACTTTCTACTGCGGGCTTCAGTTCAGGGGGTGAATCTTCTGTGAACACCTGTTCCACCTCATTTTCCATCAAGCGTATCTCTTCAGCCATGTAGTCTTTTGATTCACCCTCCAAAGGAGATTCTGAAGACTCAGGTTCAATCCCAGTAGTTAATTCCTCAGGTTCTTTTTGTTCTCTTGATGATGGAGTCTGGGCAGGAATGAATTCAGGAGCGGCTACATTCAAAGGTCTTTCCTGTAAGTCTCTGACTTCCCGTTCACAGAACATGTAGTCCATGCCCCACTCATTGTCATCTTCATCTTCTTCATCAAAGAACGTGGGAACAGATGCAGCAATAGGAGGACTGCCAGCTCTCCGTCGCAACCTTCTAGACCTTCCAGAGTTTGATTTTGGTGGACCAGATCTAGGGATGGGGTCTATCTTTCGCACCGATTCACCATGACGTTTGTCAACAACGGCCCATTTCAATGCAAGGAACTCCAACTTGTGAGCCGGATAATTTTTCTCAGTGGGCGACAGGCTTCTACTAATGAAAGCTATTGGCTTGAGAAGTCCCTCTTGCTCCTGATACAAAACACCGCCCAGGCCTTCCCAGCTGGCATCCACTTGAAGAACGAAAGGTTTCGTTGAGTCCGCATAGGCCAAGACTGGTGTATGAGTGAGACAATACTTGAGTTCCTCAAAAGCCTGCTCACAGGCTGTGGTCCATTGATCCTCAATCTTCTCTTTAGAACTTCGGGGCCTGGTGGGTTTTCTTGGCACTTCATCTTCAGCTAGGTCTTCCCCAATCATCTCATTTTGTAACAAGTGGTTGAGAGGTCTAGCAATCTTCGGTGTTCTCCATGGAATGTAGCCGGAGAACCACTCAGGCCTTGTGGCATCCTATTGAACTCCAGAAACCCCAATGGGCAGATGAAAGCGGTTTTCTCTTTATCAGAGAACAACAACAGGGGGAATGACAACCCTCAGGGTACCTGGTAACCCCCAGAAGGAGGACACCCCACCCACATTCCACCTGTCAGGCCATGCACAACATCCCAGTTATCCAACCAGACCGCACCCAACTGGGAGGAGGTGCAATCAATTCTGAACTTTGTGAACCCTTCAGGAAGGCCGAGGCTTCCTGAGAGCTATGCGCCACCAACATTCCTGTCCTGCCAGTTTAGGAAGCTCCCCCAACACGTAGCCTCACTCCATTCATCTAGGCGCAAAATGTCTACTTTTCGCCTAAAAAAAGCCTGTGCTAATACACGATTACAAGCATTTTTTCTATGTTGGTAACATTGAGGACTGACCAGAAAAGTAGAAGAATGACCAAAACAGTCCTATGACAGCAGACCTAACAGCATGAGGACCCAAATAGAAAGGTGCCACCCTACCTGGAGAGCTGGTCAACAAATGTAGGTCAGCAGAGAAATCTCCACAGTCGTGTCGTGGCCAGCCAGTTTCCTCCTTTAAACATTAGATCAGACAAATGTTGCTGCCATGAAATAGAAGGAATAAATGTGTAACATTTTTGAAATTACTGTCTGTATCTTTTTTCTATAAATATAGACATATAACTATTTTTTTCTGGTCTGCCTATATGAAATCTAGGAGTCTTTTAGTTGAATCCCATGGTCAAAAATGAAACTGCCCCGAGACAATTAGATTCTCCAGTTTTGACATTTTTAACCAAAAGATGACAAGCCTGCCCACCACGACAAGGTAGACTCTTTTCGGGCAGGACCTACACTAAACTACACTATGATAACCTACTTGATGCTAGTCATCGTATTTTTAGTTTTAGATGCCTGTTTGTAATAAGCCTCATCCTAGAACGTGCCTTCTTCCTTTCCAGACTTGTGTAGCACACCCGTGGGTGTTAGCAGTATAAGAGATGTGGGTTTCACAGCTCTTACCTGGACTGACGACACAGCAGAATCCAATGAAACACACACTGAATGAAATCCTATAAAAATGTCTGACAAATATAGTAGCAATCCTGGGTAAATGGCTTGTTCTCACTTCAGCACATATCTCTTATTTAGGGATTCTCTGTAATTTCACTGTCTCCGATATATGTATTCAGACTTTGCAGACAACCGAGGGAGACGCGACACACACTTTACTATTCTCTGGTGCTGGTAAAATCAGTACAGCGACTTGGCGGGAAATTCCACTGGGTATCTCTCTCTCTGTGTCAGTGTGTCTCTAAAATGGCGACTCAGCAGAGTAACACAGACCTCATGGAAGGAGTTGCAGACAGCAGTACTCACGTCCAATATGATCTTTCACTCAGTTCAACTGTTCAGCCTCCTCTCAGTCCTCTAAGGTCCTGCAGCGCTGTCTCTGGTGTCCAAACAATGACAACGGGTTCCTCTTTTCGCCAGCCCCGCCGCACTGACCTTCACCTCTCCTCACCAAATCGTCTCTCCCTCTTCTTCCTGTGTCCTCCCTCACCAGACTTCCTGTCCCAAAACCGATCATAGAGCTGAATCTGGAACTGTTGCTAGTGGCATTTTGTGGCCGAATAAGATATTGCATCAAATTCACATACAGTACTAGAACGTCTGCCGTTATCTTATTGGTAATAAGAGGTTGTTACACTCCCCTCCTACTTGAATACTTGGGTCCCCCAAGAGATTACGCTATGTAGCATAGAGAAACAATAAACATTTTAGCATGTTATATAACGACTGTACTCTTGGTAATCAAAAAAGCACCTCCCACCAATCATACTGAACCTTTGGTAAAATCTGAACGGGAGTAGTATCTATTACTCTGGTGGGTGGATCAACGGTAGCAGGAGTTTTCACAGAAACTGTTCTATGAGAAGTAGTCACAGCTTCCTGAGTACTTTGACCCAAAGTATCATATGTGAGCCTTTGGGTGGGTCTAATGATTCCCTGAGGTCTGGGCTGTGAGTTCACCACCGAATGGTTTGAGACAGTAGGTACTTCAGTATCAGCTAGGCTAGTCTCAAACACTTGACCAGAATTCTCACTTTCTACTGCGGGCTTCAGTTCAGGGGGTGAATCTTCTGTGAACACCTGTTCCACCTCATTTTCCATCAAGCGTATCTCTTCAGCCATGTAGTCTTTTGATTCACCCTCCAAAGGAGATTCTGAAGACTCAGGTTCAATCCCGGTAGTTAATTCCTCAGGTTCTTCTTGTTCTCTTGATGATGGAGTCTGGGCAGGAATGAATTCAGGAGCGGCTACATTCAAAGGTCTTTCCTGTAAGTCTCTGACTTCCCGTTCACAGAACATGTAGTCCATGCCCCACTCATTGTCATCTTCATCTTCTTCATCAAAGAACGTGGGAACAGATGCAGCAATAGGAGGACTGCCAGCTCTCCGTCGCAACCTTCTAGACCTTCCAGAGTTTGATTTTGGTGGACCAGATCTAGGGATGGGGTCTATCTTTCGCACCGATTCACCATGACGTTTGTCAACAACGGCCCATTTCAATGCAAGGAACTCCAACTTGTGAGCCGGATAATTTTTCTCAGTGGGCGACAGGCTTCTACTAATGAAAGCTATTGGCTTGAGAAGTCCCTCTTGCTCCTGATACAAAACACCGCCCAGGCCTTCCCAGCTGGCATCCACTTGAAGAACGAAAGGTTTCATTGAGTCCGCATAGGCCAAGACTGGTGTATGAGTGAGACAATACTTGAGTTCCTCAAAAGCCTGCTCACAGGCTGTGGTCCATTGATCCTCAATCTTCTCTTTAGAACTTCGGGGCCTGGTGGGTTTTCTTGGCACTTCATCTTCAGCTAGGTCTTCCCCAATCATCTCATTTTGTAACAAGTGGTTGAGAGGTCTAGCAATCTTCGGTGTTCTCCATGGAATGTAGCCGGAGAACCACTCAGGCCTTGTGGCATCCTATTGAACTCCAGAAACCCCAATGGGCAGATAAAAGCGGTTTTCTCTTTATCAGAGAACAACAACAGGGGGAATGACAACCCTCAGGGTACCTGGTCACCCCCAGAAGGAGGACACCCCACCCACATTCCACCTGTCAGGCCATGCACAACATCCCAGTTATCCAACCAGACCGCACCCAACTGGGAGGAGGTGCAATCAAACCTGAACTTTGTGAACCCTTCAGGAAGGCCGAGGCTTCCTGAGAGCTATGCGCCACCAACATTCCTGTCCTGCCAGTTTAGGAAGCTCCCCCAACACGTAGCCTCACTCCATTCATCTAGGCGCAAAATGTCTACTTTTCGCCTAAAAAAAGCCTGTGCTGATACACGATTACAAGCATTTTTTCTATGTTGGTAACATTGAGGACTGACCAGAAAAGTAGAAGAATGACCAAAACAGTCCTATGACAGCAGACCTAACAGCATGAGGACCCAAATAGAAAGGTGCCACCCTACCTGGAGAGCTGGTCAACAAATGTAGGTCAGCAGAGAAATCTCCACAGTCGTGTCGTGGCCAGCCAGTTTCCTCCTTTAAACATTAGATCAGACAAATGTTGCTGCCATGAAATAGAAGGAATAAATGTGTAACATTTTTGAAATTACTGTCTGTATCTTTTTTCTATAAATATAGACATATAACTATTTTTTTCTGGTCTGCCTATATGAAATCTAGGAGTCTTTTAGTTGAATCCCATGGTCAAAAATGAAACTGCCCCGAGACAATTAGATTCTCCAGTTTTGACATTTTTAACCAAAAGATGACAAGCCTGCCCACCACGACAAGGTAGACTCTTTTCGGGCAGGACCTACACTAAACTACACTATGATAACCTACTTGATGCTAGTCATCGTATTTTTAGTTTTAGATGCCTGTTTGTAATAAGCCTCATCCTAGAACGTGCCTTCTTCCTTTCCAGACTTGTGTAGCACACCCGTGGGTGTTAGCAGTATAAGAGATGTGGGTTTCACAGCTCTTACCTGGACTGACGACACAGCAGAATCCAATGAAACACACACTGAATGAAATCCTATAAAAATGTCTGACAAATATAGTAGCAATCCTGGGTAAATGGCTTGTTCTCACTTCAGCACATATCTCTTATTTAGGGATTCTCTGTAATTTCACTGTCTCCGATATATGTATTCAGACTTTGCAGACAACCGAGGGAGACGCGACACACACTTTACTATTCTCTGGTGCTGGTAAAATCAGTACAGCGACTTGGCGGGAAATTCCACTGGGTATCTCTCTCTCTGTGTCAGTGTGTCTCTAAAATGGCGACTCAGCAGAGTAACACAGACCTCATGGAAGGAGTTGCAGACAGCAGTACTCACGTCCAATATGATCTTTCACTCAGTTCAACTGTTCAGCCTCCTCTCAGTCCTCTAAGGTCCTGCAGCGCTGTCTCTGGTGTCCAAACAATGACAACGGGTTCCTCTTTTCGCCAGCCCCGCCGCACTGACCTTCACCTCTCCTCACCAAATCGTCTCTCCCTCTTCTTCCTGTGTCCTCCCTCACCAGACTTCCTGTCCCAAAACCGATCATAGAGCTGAATCTGGAACTGTTGCTAGTGGCATTTTGTGGCCGAATAAGATATTGCATCAAATTCACATACAGTACTAGAACGTCTGCCGTTATCTTATTGGTAATAAGAGGTTGTTACACTCCCCTCCTACTTGAATACTTGGGTCCCCCAAGAGATTACGCTATGTAGCATAGAGAAACAATAAACATTTTAGCATGTTATATAACGACTGTACTCTTGGTAATCAAAAAAGCACCTCCCACCAATCATACTGAACCTTTGGTAAAATCTGAACGGGAGTAGTATCTATTACTCTGGTGGGTGGATCAACGGTAGCAGGAGTTTTCACAGAAACTGTTCTATGAGAAGTAGTCACAGCTTCCTGAGTACTTTGACCCAAAGTATCATATGTGAGCCTTTGGGTGGGTCTAATGATTCCCTGAGGTCTGGGCTGTGAGTTCACCACCGAATGGTTTGAGACAGTAGGTACTTCAGTATCAGCTAGGCTAGTCTCAAACACTTGACCAGAATTCTCACTTTCTACTGCGGGCTTCAGTTCAGGGGGTGAATCTTCTGTGAACACCTGTTCCACCTCATTTTCCATCAAGCGTATCTCTTCAGCCATGTAGTCTTTTGATTCACCCTCCAAAGGAGATTCTGAAGACTCAGGTTCAATCCCGGTGGTTAATTCCTCAGGTTCTTCTTGTTCTCTTGATGATGGAGTCTGGGCAGGAATGAATTCAGGAGCGGCTACATTCAAAGGTCTTTCCTGTAAGTCTCTGACTTCCCGTTCACAGAACATGTAGTCCATGCCCCACTCATTGTCATCTTCATCTTCTTCATCAAAGAACGTGGGAACAGATGCAGCAATAGGAGGACTGCCAGCTCTCCGTCGCAACCTTCTAGACCTTCCAGAGTTTGATTTTGGTGGACCAGATCTAGGGATGGGGTCTATCTTTCGCACCGATTCACCATGACGTTTGTCAACAACGGCCCATTTCAATGCAAGGAACTCCAACTTGTGAGCCGGATAATTTTTCTCAGTGGGCGACAGGCTTCTACTAATGAAAGCTATTGGCTTGAGAAGTCCCTCTTGCTCCTGATACAAAACACCGCCCAGGCCTTCCCAGCTGGCATCCACTTGAAGAACGAAAGGTTTCGTTGAGTCCGCATAGGCCAAGACTGGTGTATGAGTGAGACAATACTTGAGTTCCTCAAAAGCCTGCTCACAGGCTGTGGTCCATTGATCCTCAATCTTCTCTTTAGAACTTCGGGGCCTGGTGGGTTTTCTTGGCACTTCATCTTCAGCTAGGTCTTCCCCAATCATCTCATTTTGTAACAAGTGGTTGAGAGGTCTAGCAATCTTCGGTGTTCTCCATGGAATGTAGCCGGAGAACCACTCAGGCCTTGTGGCATCCTATTGAACTCCAGAAACCCCAATGGGCAGATGAAAGCGGTTTTCTCTTTATCAGAGAACAACAACAGGGGGAATGACAACCCTCAGGGTACCTGGTAACCCCCAGAAGGAGGACACCCCACCCACATTCCACCTGTCAGGCCATGCACAACATCCCAGTTATCCAACCAGACCGCACCCAACTGGGAGGAGGTGCAATCAATCCTGAACTTTGTGAACCCTTCAGGAAGGCCGAGGCTTCCTGAGAGCTATGCGCCACCAACATTCCTGTCCTGCCAGTTTAGGAAGCTCCCCCAACACGTAGCCTCACTCCATTCATCTAGGCGCAAAATGTCTACTTTTCGCCTAAAAAAAGCCTGTGCTAATACACGATTACAAGCATTTTTTCTATGTTGGTAACATTGAGGACTGACCAGAAAAGTAGAAGAATGACCAAAACAGTCCTATGACAGCAGACCTAACAGCATGAGGACCCAAATAGAAAGGTGCCACCCTACCTGGAGAGCTGGTCAACAAATGTAGGTCAGCAGAGAAATCTCCACAGTCGTGTCGTGGCCAGCCAGTTTCCTCCTTTAAACATTAGATCAGACAAATGTTGCTGCCATGAAATAGAAGGAATAAATGTGTAACATTTTTGAAATTACTGTCTGTATCTTTTTTCTATAAATATAGACATATAACTATTTTTTTCTGGTCTGCCTATATGAAATCTAGGAGTCTTTTAGTTGAATCCCATGGTCAAAAATGAAACTGCCCCGAGACAATTAGATTCTCCAGTTTTGACATTTTTAACCAAAAGATGACAAGCCTGCCCACCACGACAAGGTAGACTCTTTTCGGGCAGGACCTACACTAAACTACACTATGATAACCTACTTGATGCTAGTCATCGTATTTTTAGTTTTAGATGCCTGTTTGTAATAAGCCTCATCCTAGAACGTGCCTTCTTCCTTTCCAGACTTGTGTAGCACACCCGTGGGTGTTAGCAGTATAAGAGATGTGGGTTTCACAGCTCTTACCTGGACTGACGACACAGCAGAATCCAATGAAACACACACTGAATGAAATCCTATAAAAATGTCTGACAAATATAGTAGCAATCCTGGGTAAATGGCTTGTTCTCACTTCAGCACATATCTCTTATTTAGGGATTCTCTGTAATTTCACTGTCTCCGATATATGTATTCAGACTTTGCAGACAACCGAGGGAGACGCGACACACACTTTACTATTCTCTGGTGCTGGTAAAATCAGTACAGCGACTTGGCGGGAAATTCCACTGGGTATCTCTCTCTCTGTGTCAGTGTGTCTCTAAAATGGCGACTCAGCAGAGTAACACAGACCTCATGGAAGGAGTTGCAGACAGCAGTACTCACGTCCAATATGATCTTTCACTCAGTTCAACTGTTCAGCCTCCTCTCAGTCCTCTAAGGTCCTGCAGCGCTGTCTCTGGTGTCCAAACAATGACAACGGGTTCCTCTTTTCGCCAGCCCCGCCGCACTGACCTTCACCTCTCCTCACCAAATCGTCTCTCCCTCTTCTTCCTGTGTCCTCCCTCACCAGACTTCCTGTCCCAAAACCGATCATAGAGCTGAATCTGGAACTGTTGCTAGTGGCATTTTGTGGCCGAATAAGATATTGCATCAAATTCACATACAGTACTAGAACGTCTGCCGTTATCTTATTGGTAATAAGAGGTTGTTACACTCCCCTCCTACTTGAATACTTGGGTCCCCCAAGAGATTACGCTATGTAGCATAGAGAAACAATAAACATTTTAGCATGTTATATAACGACTGTACTCTTGGTAATCAAAAAAGCACCTCCCACCAATCATACTGAACCTTTGGTAAAATCTGAACGGGAGTAGTATCTATTACTCTGGTGGGTGGATCAACGGTAGCAGGAGTTTTCACAGAAACTGTTCTATGAGAAGTAGTCACAGCTTCCTGAGTACTTTGACCCAAAGTATCATATGTGAGCCTTTGGGTGGGTCTAATGATTCCCTGAGGTCTGGGCTGTGAGTTCACCACCGAATGGTTTGAGACAGTAGGTACTTCAGTATCAGCTAGGCTAGTCTCAAACACTTGACCAGAATTCTCACTTTCTACTGCGGGCTTCAGTTCAGGGGGTGAATCTTCTGTGAACACCTGTTCCACCTCATTTTCCATCAAGCGTATCTCTTCAGCCATGTAGTCTTTTGATTCACCCTCCAAAGGAGATTCTGAAGACTCAGGTTCAATCCCGGTAGTTAATTCCTCAGGTTCTTCTTGTTCTCTTGATGATGGAGTCTGGGCAGGAATGAATTCAGGAGCGGCTACATTCAAAGGTCTTTCCTGTAAGTCTCTGACTTCCCGTTCACAGAACATGTAGTCCATGCCCCACTCATTGTCATCTTCATCTTCTTCATCAAAGAACGTGGGAACAGATGCAGCAATAGGAGGACTGCCAGCTCTCCGTCGCAACCTTCTAGACCTTCCAGAGTTTGATTTTGGTGGACCAGATCTAGGGATGGGGTCTATCTTTCGCACCGATTCACCATGACGTTTGTCAACAACGGCCCATTTCAATGCAAGGAACTCCAACTTGTGAGCCGGATAATTTTTCTCAGTGGGCGACAGGCTTCTACTAATGAAAGCTATTGGCTTGAGAAGTCCCTCTTGCTCCTGATACAAAACAACGCCCAGGCCTTCCCAGCTGGCATCCACTTGAAGAACGAAAGGTTTCATTGAGTCCGCATAGGCCAAGACTGGTGTATGAGTGAGACAATACTTGAGTTCCTCAAAAGCCTGCTCACAGGCTGTGGTCCATTGATCCTCAATCTTCTCTTTAGAACTTCGGGGCCTGGTGGGTTTTCTTGGCACTTCATCTTCAGCTAGGTCTTCCCCAATCATCTCATTTTGTAACAAGTGGTTGAGAGGTCTAGCAATCTTCGGTGTTCTCCATGGAATGTAGCCGGAGAACCACTCAGGCCTTGTGGCATCCTATTGAACTCCAGAAACCCCAATGGGCAGATAAAAGCGGTTTTCTCTTTATCAGAGAACAACAACAGGGGGAATGACAACCCTCAGGGTACCTGGTCACCCCCAGAAGGAGGACACCCCACCCACATTCCACCTGTCAGGCCATGCACAACATCCCAGTTATCCAACCAGACCGCACCCAACTGGGAGGAGGTGCAATCAAACCTGAACTTTGTGAACCCTTCAGGAAGGCCGAGGCTTCCTGAGAGCTATGCGCCACCAACATTCCTGTCCTGCCAGTTTAGGAAGCTCCCCCAACACGTAGCCTCACTCCATTCATCTAGGCGCAAAATGTCTACTTTTCGCCTAAAAAAAGCCTGTGCTGATACACGATTACAAGCATTTTTTCTATGTTGGTAACATTGAGGACTGACCAGAAAAGTAGAAGAATGACCAAAACAGTCCTATGACAGCAGACCTAACAGCATGAGGACCCAAATAGAAAGGTGCCACCCTACCTGGAGAGCTGGTCAACAAATGTAGGTCAGCAGAGAAATCTCCACAGTCGTGTCGTGGCCAGCAAGTTTCCTCCTTTAAACATTAGATCAGACAAATGTTGCTGCCATGAAATAGAAGGAATAAATGTGTAACATTTTTGAAATTACTGTCTGTATCTTTTTTCTATAAATATAGACATATAACTATTTTTTTCTGGTCTGCCTATATGAAATCTAGGAGTCTTTTAGTTGAATCCCATGGTCAAAAATGAAACTGCCCCGAGACAATTAGATTCTCCAGTTTTGACATTTTTAACCAAAAGATGACAAGCCTGCCCACCACGACAAGGTAGACTCTTTTCGGGCAGGACCTACACTAAACTACACTATGATAACCTACTTGATGCTAGTCATCGTATTTTTAGTTTTAGATGCCTGTTTGTAATAAGCCTCATCCTAGAACGTGCCTTCTTCCTTTCCAGACTTGTGTAGCACACCCGTGGGTGTTAGCAGTATAAGAGATGTGGGTTTCACAGCTCTTACCTGGACTGACGACACAGCAGAATCCAATGAAACACACACTGAATGAAATCCTATAAAAATGTCTGACAAATATAGTAGCAATCCTGGGTAAATGGCTTGTTCTCACTTCAGCACATATCTCTTATTTAGGGATTCTCTGTAATTTCACTGTCTCCGATATATGTATTCAGACTTTGCAGACAACCGAGGGAGACGCGACACACACTTTACTATTCTCTGGTGCTGGTAAAATCAGTACAGCGACTTGGCGGGAAATTCCACTGGGTATCTCTCTCTCTGTGTCAGTGTGTCTCTAAAATGGCGACTCAGCAGAGTAACACAGACCTCATGGAAGGAGTTGCAGACAGCAGTACTCACGTCCAATATGATCTTTCACTCAGTTCAACTGTTCAGCCTCCTCTCAGTCCTCTAAGGTCCTGCAGCGCTGTCTCTGGTGTCCAAACAATGACAACGGGTTCCTCTTTTCGCCAGCCCCGCCGCACTGACCTTCACCTCTCCTCACCAAATCGTCTCTCCCTCTTCTTCCTGTGTCCTCCCTCACCAGACTTCCTGTCCCAAAACCGATCATAGAGCTGAATCTGGAACTGTTGCTAGTGGCATTTTGTGGCCGAATAAGATATTGCATCAAATTCACATACAGTACTAGAACGTCTGCCGTTATCTTATTGGTAATAAGAGGTTGTTACACTCCCCTCCTACTTGAATACTTGGGTCCCCCAAGAGATTACGCTATGTAGCATAGAGAAACAATAAACATTTTAGCATGTTATATAACGACTGTACTCTTGGTAATCAAAAAAGCACCTCCCACCAATCATACTGAACCTTTGGTAAAATCTGAACGGGAGTAGTATCTATTACTCTGGTGGGTGGATCAACGGTAGCAGGAGTTTTCACAGAAACTGTTCTATGAGAAGTAGTCACAGCTTCCTGAGTACTTTGACCCAAAGTATCATATGTGAGCCTTTGGGTGGGTCTAATGATTCCCTGAGGTCTGGGCTGTGAGTTCACCACCGAATGGTTTGAGACAGTAGGTACTTCAGTATCAGCTAGGCTAGTCTCAAACACTTGACCAGAATTCTCACTTTCTACTGCGGGCTTCAGTTCAGGGGGTGAATCTTCTGTGAACACCTGTTCCACCTCATTTTCCATCAAGCGTATCTCTTCAGCCATGTAGTCTTTTGATTCACCCTCCAAAGGAGATTCTGAAGACTCAGGTTCAATCCCGGTAGTTAATTCCTCAGGTTCTTCTTGTTCTCTTGATGATGGAGTCTGGGCAGGAATGAATTCAGGAGCGGCTACATTCAAAGGTCTTTCCTGTAAGTCTCTGACTTCCCGTTCACAGAACATGTAGTCCATGCCCCACTCATTGTCATCTTCATCTTCTTCATCAAAGAACGTGGGAACAGATGCAGCAATAGGAGGACTGCCAGCTCTCCGTCGCAACCTTCTAGACCTTCCAGAGTTTGATTTTGGTGGACCAGATCTAGGGATGGGGTCTATCTTTCGCACCGATTCACCATGACGTTTGTCAACAACGGCCCATTTCAATGCAAGGAACTCCAACTTGTGAGCCGGATAATTTTTCTCAGTGGGCGACAGGCTTCTACTAATGAAAGCTATTGGCTTGAGAAGTCCCTCTTGCTCCTGATACAAAACACCGCCCAGGCCTTCCCAGCTGGCATCCACTTGAAGAACGAAAGGTTTCATTGAGTCCGCATAGGCCAAGACTGGTGTATGAGTGAGACAATACTTGAGTTCCTCAAAAGCCTGCTCACAGGCTGTGGTCCATTGATCCTCAATCTTCTCTTTAGAACTTCGGGGCCTGGTGGGTTTTCTTGGCACTTCATCTTCAGCTAGGTCTTCCCCAATCATCTCATTTTGTAACAAGTGGTTGAGAGGTCTAGCAATCTTCGGTGTTCTCCATGGAATGTAGCCGGAGAACCACTCAGGCCTTGTGGCATCCTATTGAACTCCAGAAACCCCAATGGGCAGATAAAAGCGGTTTTCTCTTTATCAGAGAACAACAACAGGGGGAATGACAACCCTCAGGGTACCTGGTCACCCCCAGAAGGAGGACACCCCACCCACATTCCACCTGTCAGGCCATGCACAACATCCCAGTTATCCAACCAGACCGCACCCAACTGGGAGGAGGTGCAATCAAACCTGAACTTTGTGAACCCTTCAGGAAGGCCGAGGCTTCCTGAGAGCTATGCGCCACCAACATTCCTGTCCTGCCAGTTTAGGAAGCTCCCCCAACACGTAGCCTCACTCCATTCATCTAGGCGCAAAATGTCTACTTTTCGCCTAAAAAAAGCCTGTGCTGATACACGATTACAAGCATTTTTTCTATGTTGGTAACATTGAGGACTGACCAGAAAAGTAGAAGAATGACCAAAACAGTCCTATGACAGCAGACCTAACAGCATGAGGACCCAAATAGAAAGGTGCCACCCTACCTGGAGAGCTGGTCAACAAATGTAGGTCAGCAGAGAAATCTCCACAGTCGTGTCGTGGCCAGCAAGTTTCCTCCTTTAAACATTAGATCAGACAAATGTTGCTGCCATGAAATAGAAGGAATAAATGTGTAACATTTTTGAAATTACTGTCTGTATCTTTTTTCTATAAATATAGACATATAACTATTTTTTTCTGGTCTGCCTATATGAAATCTAGGAGTCTTTTAGTTGAATCCCATGGTCAAAAATGAAACTGCCCCGAGACAATTAGATTCTCCAGTTTTGACATTTTTAACCAAAAGATGACAAGCCTGCCCACCACGACAAGGTAGACTCTTTTCGGGCAGGACCTACACTAAACTACACTATGATAACCTACTTGATGCTAGTCATCGTATTTTTAGTTTTAGATGCCTGTTTGTAATAAGCCTCATCCTAGAACGTGCCTTCTTCCTTTCCAGACTTGTGTAGCACACCCGTGGGTGTTAGCAGTATAAGAGATGTGGGTTTCACAGCTCTTACCTGGACTGACGACACAGCAGAATCCAATGAAACACACAGTGAATGAAATCCTATAAAAATGTCTGACAAATATAGTAGCAATCCTGGGTAAATGGCTTGTTCTCACTTCAGCACATATCTCTTATTTAGGGATTCTCTGTAATTTCACTGTCTCCGATATATGTATTCAGACTTTGCAGACAACCGAGGGAGACGCGACACACACTTTACTATTCTCTGGTGCTGGTAAAATCAGTACAGCGACTTGGCGGGAAATTCCACTGGGTATCTCTCTCTCTGTGTCAGTGTGTCTCTAAAATGGCGACTCAGCAGAGTAACACAGACCTCATGGAAGGAGTTGCAGACAGCAGTACTCACGTCCAATATGATCTTTCACTCAGTTCAACTGTTCAGCCTCCTCTCAGTCCTCTAAGGTCCTGCAGCGCTGTCTCTGGTGTCCAAACAATGACAACGGGTTCCTCTTTTCGCCAGCCCCGCCGCACTGACCTTCACCTCTCCTCACCAAATCGTCTCTCCCTCTTCTTCCTGTGTCCTCCCTCACCAGACTTCCTGTCCCAAAACCGATCATAGAGCTGAATCTGGAACTGTTGCTAGTGGCATTTTGTGGCCGAATAAGATATTGCATCAAATTCACATACAGTACTAGATCGTCTGTCGTTATCTTATTGGTAATAAGAGGTTGTTACACTCCCCTCCTACTTGAATACTTGGGTCCCCCAAGAGATTACGCTATGTAGCATAGAGAAACAATAAACATTTTAGCATGTTATATAACGACTGTACTCTTGGTAATCAAAAAAGCACCTCCCACCAATCATACTGAACCTTTGGTAAAATCTGAACGGGAGTAGTATCTATTACTCTGGTGGGTGGATCAACGGTAGCAGGAGTTTTCACAGAAACTGTTCTATGAGAAGTAGTCACAGCTTCCTGAGTACTTTGACCCAAAGTATCATATGTGAGCCTTTGGGTGGGTCTAATGATTCCCTGAGGTCTGGGCTGTGAGTTCACCACCGAATGGTTTGAGACAGTAGGTACTTCAGTATCAGCTAGGCTAGTCTCAAACACTTGACCAGAATTCTCACTTTCTACTGCGGGCTTCAGTTCAGGGGGTGAATCTTCTGTGAACACCTGTTCCACCTCATTTTCCATCAAGCGTATCTCTTCAGCCATGTAGTCTTTTGATTCACCCTCCAAAGGAGATTCTGAAGACTCAGGTTCAATCCCGGTAGTTAATTCCTCAGGTTCTTCTTGTTCTCTTGATGATGGAGTCTGGGCAGGAATGAATTCAGGAGCGGCTACATTCAAAGGTCTTTCCTGTAAGTCTCTGACTTCCCGTTCACAGAACATGTAGTCCATGCCCCACTCATTGTCATCTTCATCTTCTTCATCAAAGAACGTGGGAACAGATGCAGCAATAGGAGGACTGCCAGCTCTCCGTCGCAACCTTCTAGACCTTCCAGAGTTTGATTTTGGTGGACCAGATCTAGGGATGGGGTCTATCTTTCGCACCGATTCACCATGACGTTTGTCAACAACGGCCCATTTCAATGCAAGGAACTCCAACTTGTGAGCCGGATAATTTTTCTCAGTGGGCGACAGGCTTCTACTAATGAAAGCTATTGCCTTGAGAAGTCCCTCTTGCTCCTGATACAAAACACCGCCCAGGCCTTCCCAGCTGGCATCCACTTGAAGAACGAAAGGTTTCGTTGAGTCCGCATAGGCCAAGACTGGTGTATGAGTGAGACAATACTTGAGTTCCTCAAAAGCCTGCTCACAGGCTGTGGTCCATTGATCCTCAATCTTCTCTTTAGAACTTCGGGGCCTGGTGGGTTTTCTTGGCACTTCATCTTCAGCTAGGTCTTCCCCAATCATCTCATTTTGTAACAAGTGGTTGAGAGGTCTAGCAATCTTCGGTGTTCTCCATGGAATGTAGCCGGAGAACCACTCAGGCCTTGTGGCATCCTATTGAACTCCAGAAACCCCAATGGGCAGATGAAAGCGGTTTTCTCTTTATCAGAGAACAACAACAGGGGGAATGACAACCCTCAGGGTACCTGGTAACCCCCAGAAGGAGGACACCCCACCCACATTCCACCTGTCAGGCCATGCACAACATCCCAGTTATCCAACCAGACCGCACCCAACTGGGAGGAGGTGCAATCAATCCTGAACTTTGTGAACCCTTCAGGAAGGCCGAGGCTTCCTGAGAGCTATGCGCCACCAACATTCCTGTCCTGCCAGTTTAGGAAGCTCCCCCAACACGTAGCCTCACTCCATTCATCTAGGCGCAAAATGTCTACTTTTCGCCTAAAAAAAGCCTGTGCTAATACACGATTACAAGCATTTTTTCTATGTTGGTAACATTGAGGACTGACCAGAAAAGTAGAAGAATGACCAAAACAGTCCTATGACAGCAGACCTAACAGCATGAGGACCCAAATAGAAAGGTGCCACCCTACCTGGAGAGCTGGTCAACAAATGTAGGTCAGCAGAGAAATCTCCACAGTCGTGTCGTGGCCAGCCAGTTTCCTCCTTTAAACATTAGATCAGACAAATGTTGCTGCCATGAAATAGAAGGAATAAATGTGTAACATTTTTGAAATTACTGTCTGTATCTTTTTTCTATAAATATAGACATATAACTATTTTTTTCTGGTCTGCCTATATGAAATCTAGGAGTCTTTTAGTTGAATCCCATGGTCAAAAATGAAACTGCCCCGAGACAATTAGATTCTCCAGTTTTGACATTTTTAACCAAAAGATGACAAGCCTGCCCACCACGACAAGGTAGACTCTTTTCGGGCAGGACCTACACTAAACTACACTATGATAACCTACTTGATGCTAGTCATCGTATTTTTAGTTTTAGATGCCTGTTTGTAATAAGCCTCATCCTAGAACGTGCCTTCTTCCTTTCCAGACTTGTGTAGCACACCCGTGGGTGTTAGCAGTATAAGAGATGTGGGTTTCACAGCTCTTACCTGGACTGACGACACAGCAGAATCCAATGAAACACACACTGAATGAAATCCTATAAAAATGTCTGACAAATATAGTAGCAATCCTGGGTAAATGGCTTGTTCTCACTTCAGCACATATCTCTTATTTAGGGATTCTCTGTAATTTCACTGTCTCCGATATATGTATTCAGACTTTGCAGACAACCGAGGGAGACGCGACACACACTTTACTATTCTCTGGTGCTGGTAAAATCAGTACAGCGACTTGGCGGGAAATTCCACTGGGTATCTCTCTCTCTGTGTCAGTGTGTCTCTAAAATGGCGACTCAGCAGAGTAACACAGACCTCATGGAAGGAGTTGCAGACAGCAGTACTCACGTCCAATATGATCTTTCACTCAGTTCAACTGTTCAGCCTCCTCTCAGTCCTCTAAGGTCCTGCAGCGCTGTCTCTGGTGTCCAAACAATGACAACGGGTTCCTCTTTTCGCCAGCCCCGCCGCACTGACCTTCACCTCTCCTCACCAAATCGTCTCTCCCTCTTCTTCCTGTGTCCTCCCTCACCAGACTTCCTGTCCCAAAACCGATCATAGAGCTGAATCTGGAACTGTTGCTAGTGGCATTTTGTGGCCGAATAAGATATTGCATCAAATTCACATACAGTACTAGAACGTCTGCCGTTATCTTATTGGTAATAAGAGGTTGTTACACTCCCCTCCTACTTGAATACTTGGGTCCCCCAAGAGATTACGCTATGTAGCATAGAGAAACAATAAACATTTTAGCATGTTATATAACGACTGTACTCTTGGTAATCAAAAAAGCACCTCCCACCAATCATACTGAACCTTTGGTAAAATCTGAACGGGAGTAGTATCTATTACTCTGGTGGGTGGATCAACGGTAGCAGGAGTTTTCACAGAAACTGTTCTATGAGAAGTAGTCACAGCTTCCTGAGTACTTTGACCCAAAGTATCATATGTGAGCCTTTGGGTGGGTCTAATGATTCCCTGAGGTCTGGGCTGTGAGTTCACCACCGAATGGTTTGAGACAGTAGGTACTTCAGTATCAGCTAGGCTAGTCTCAAACACTTGACCAGAATTCTCACTTTCTACTGCGGGCTTCAGTTCAGGGGGTGAATCTTCTGTGAACACCTGTTCCACCTCATTTTCCATCAAGCGTATCTCTTCAGCCATGTAGTCTTTTGATTCACCCTCCAAAGGAGATTCTGAAGACTCAGGTTCAATCCCGGTAGTTAATTCCTCAGGTTCTTCTTGTTCTCTTGATGATGGAGTCTGGGCAGGAATGAATTCAGGAGCGGCTACATTCAAAGGTCTTTCCTGTAAGTCTCTGACTTCCCGTTCACAGAACATGTAGTCCATGCCCCACTCATTGTCATCTTCATCTTCTTCATCAAAGAACGTGGGAACAGATGCAGCAATAGGAGGACTGCCAGCTCTCCGTCGCAACCTTCTAGACCTTCCAGAGTTTGATTTTGGTGGACCAGATCTAGGGATGGGGTCTATCTTTCGCACCGATTCACCATGACGTTTGTCAACAACGGCCCATTTCAATGCAAGGAACTCCAACTTGTGAGCCGGATAATTTTTCTCAGTGGGCGACAGGCTTCTACTAATGAAAGCTATTGCCTTGAGAAGTCCCTCTTGCTCCTGATACAAAACACCGCCCAGGCCTTCCCAGCTGGCATCCACTTGAAGAACGAAAGGTTTCGTTGAGTCCGCATAGGCCAAGACTGGTGTATGAGTGAGACAATACTTGAGTTCCTCAAAAGCCTGCTCACAGGCTGTGGTCCATTGATCCTCAATCTTCTCTTTAGAACTTCGGGGCCTGGTGGGTTTTCTTGGCACTTCATCTTCAGCTAGGTCTTCCCCAATCATCTCATTTTGTAACAAGTGGTTGAGAGGTCTAGCAATCTTCGGTGTTCTCCATGGAATGTAGCCGGAGAACCACTCAGGCCTTGTGGCATCCTATTGAACTCCAGAAACCCCAATGGGCAGATGAAAGCGGTTTTCTCTTTATCAGAGAACAACAACAGGGGGAATGACAACCCTCAGGGTACCTGGTAACCCCCAGAAGGAGGACACCCCACCCACATTCCACCTGTCAGGCCATGCACAACATCCCAGTTATCCAACCAGACCGCACCCAACTGGGAGGAGGTGCAATCAATCCTGAACTTTGTGAACCCTTCAGGAAGGCCGAGGCTTCCTGAGAGCTATGCGCCACCAACATTCCTGTCCTGCCAGTTTAGGAAGCTCCCCCAACACGTAGCCTCACTCCATTCATCTAGGCGCAAAATGTCTACTTTTCGCCTAAAAAAAGCCTGTGCTAATACACGATTACAAGCATTTTTTCTATGTTGGTAACATTGAGGACTGACCAGAAAAGTAGAAGAATGACCAAAACAGTCCTATGACAGCAGACCTAACAGCATGAGGACCCAAATAGAAAGGTGCCACCCTACCTGGAGAGCTGGTCAACAAATGTAGGTCAGCAGAGAAATCTCCACAGTCGTGTCGTGGCCAGCCAGTTTCCTCCTTTAAACATTAGATCAGACAAATGTTGCTGCCATGAAATAGAAGGAATAAATGTGTAACATTTTTGAAATTACTGTCTGTATCTTTTTTCTATAAATATAGACATATAACTATTTTTTTCTGGTCTGCCTATATGAAATCTAGGAGTCTTTTAGTTGAATCCCATGGTCAAAAATGAAACTGCCCCGAGACAATTAGATTCTCCAGTTTTGACATTTTTAACCAAAAGATGACAAGCCTGCCCACCACGACAAGGTAGACTCTTTTCGGGCAGGACCTACACTAAACTACACTATGATAACCTACTTGATGCTAGTCATCGTATTTTTAGTTTTAGATGCCTGTTTGTAATAAGCCTCATCCTAGAACGTGCCTTCTTCCTTTCCAGACTTGTGTAGCACACCCGTGGGTGTTAGCAGTATAAGAGATGTGGGTTTCACAGCTCTTACCTGGACTGACGACACAGCAGAATCCAATGAAACACACACTGAATGAAATCCTATAAAAATGTCTGACAAATATAGTAGCAATCCTGGGTAAATGGCTTGTTCTCACTTCAGCACATATCTCTTATTTAGGGATTCTCTGTAATTTCACTGTCTCCGATATATGTATTCAGACTTTGCAGACAACCGAGGGAGACGCGACACACACTTTACTATTCTCTGGTGCTGGTAAAATCAGTACAGCGACTTGGCGGGAAATTCCACTGGGTATCTCTCTCTCTGTGTCAGTGTGTCTCTAAAATGGCGACTCAGCAGAGTAACACAGACCTCATGGAAGGAGTTGCAGACAGCAGTACTCACGTCCAATATGATCTTTCACTCAGTTCAACTGTTCAGCCTCCTCTCAGTCCTCTAAGGTCCTGCAGCGCTGTCTCTGGTGTCCAAACAATGACAACGGGTTCCTCTTTTCGCCAGCCCCGCCGCACTGACCTTCACCTCTCCTCACCAAATCGTCTCTCCCTCTTCTTCCTGTGTCCTCCCTCACCAGACTTCCTGTCCCAAAACCGATCATAGAGCTGAATCTGGAACTGTTGCTAGTGGCATTTTGTGGCCGAATAAGATATTGCATCAAATTCACATACAGTACTAGAACGTCTGCCGTTATCTTATTGGTAATAAGAGGTTGTTACACTCCCCTCCTACTTGAATACTTGGGTCCCCCAAGAGATTACGCTATGTAGCATAGAGAAACAATAAACATTTTAGCATGTTATATAACGACTGTACTCTTGGTAATCAAAAAAGCACCTCCCACCAATCATACTGAACCTTTGGTAAAATCTGAACGGGAGTAGTATCTATTACTCTGGTGGGTGGATCAACGGTAGCAGGAGTTTTCACAGAAACTGTTCTATGAGAAGTAGTCACAGCTTCCTGAGTACTTTGACCCAAAGTATCATATGTGAGCCTTTGGGTGGGTCTAATGATTCCCTGAGGTCTGGGCTGTGAGTTCACCACCGAATGGTTTGAGACAGTAGGTACTTCAGTATCAGCTAGGCTAGTCTCAAACACTTGACCAGAATTCTCACTTTCTACTGCGGGCTTCAGTTCAGGGGGTGAATCTTCTGTGAACACCTGTTCCACCTCATTTTCCATCAAGCGTATCTCTTCAGCCATGTAGTCTTTTGATTCACCCTCCAAAGGAGATTCTGAAGACTCAGGTTCAATCCCGGTAGTTAATTCCTCAGGTTCTTCTTGTTCTCTTGATGATGGAGTCTGGGCAGGAATGAATTCAGGAGCGGCTACATTCAAAGGTCTTTCCTGTAAGTCTCTGACTTCCCGTTCACAGAACATGTAGTCCATGCCCCACTCATTGTCATCTTCATCTTCTTCATCAAAGAACGTGGGAACAGATGCAGCAATAGGAGGACTGCCAGCTCTCCGTCGCAACCTTCTAGACCTTCCAGAGTTTGATTTTGGTGGACCAGATCTAGGGATGGGGTCTATCTTTCGCACCGATTCACCATGACGTTTGTCAACAACGGCCCATTTCAATGCAAGGAACTCCAACTTGTGAGCCGGATAATTTTTCTCAGTGGGCGACAGGCTTCTACTAATGAAAGCTATTGGCTTGAGAAGTCCCTCTTGCTCCTGATACAAAACACCGCCCAGGCCTTCCCAGCTGGCATCCACTTGAAGAACGAAAGGTTTCATTGAGTCCGCATAGGCCAAGACTGGTGTATGAGTGAGACAATACTTGAGTTCCTCAAAAGCCTGCTCACAGGCTGTGGTCCATTGATCCTCAATCTTCTCTTTAGAACTTCGGGGCCTGGTGGGTTTTCTTGGCACTTCATCTTCAGCTAGGTCTTCCCCAATCATCTCATTTTGTAACAAGTGGTTGAGAGGTCTAGCAATCTTCGGTGTTCTCCATGGAATGTAGCCGGAGAACCACTCAGGCCTTGTGGCATCCTATTGAACTCCAGAAACCCCAATGGGCAGATAAAAGCGGTTTTCTCTTTATCAGAGAACAACAACAGGGGGAATGACAACCCTCAGGGTACCTGGTCACCCCCAGAAGGAGGACACCCCACCCACATTCCACCTGTCAGGCCATGCACAACATCCCAGTTATCCAACCAGACCGCACCCAACTGGGAGGAGGTGCAATCAAACCTGAACTTTGTGAACCCTTCAGGAAGGCCGAGGCTTCCTGAGAGCTATGCGCCACCAACATTCCTGTCCTGCCAGTTTAGGAAGCTCCCCCAACACGTAGCCTCACTCCATTCATCTAGGCGCAAAATGTCTACTTTTCGCCTAAAAAAAGCCTGTGCTGATACACGATTACAAGCATTTTTTCTATGTTGGTAACATTGAGGACTGACCAGAAAAGTAGAAGAATGACCAAAACAGTCCTATGACAGCAGACCTAACAGCATGAGGACCCAAATAGAAAGGTGCCACCCTACCTGGAGAGCTGGTCAACAAATGTAGGTCAGCAGAGAAATCTCCACAGTCGTGTCGTGGCCAGCCAGTTTCCTCCTTTAAACATTAGATCAGACAAATGTTGCTGCCATGAAATAGAAGGAATAAATGTGTAACATTTTTGAAATTACTGTCTGTATCTTTTTTCTATAAATATAGACATATAACTATTTTTTTCTGGTCTGCCTATATGAAATCTAGGAGTCTTTTAGTTGAATCCCATGGTCAAAAATGAAACTGCCCCGAGACAATTAGATTCTCCAGTTTTGACATTTTTAACCAAAAGATGACAAGCCTGCCCACCACGACAAGGTAGACTCTTTTCGGGCAGGACCTACACTAAACTACACTATGATAACCTACTTGATGCTAGTCATCGTATTTTTAGTTTTAGATGCCTGTTTGTAATAAGCCTCATCCTAGAACGTGCCTTCTTCCTTTCCAGACTTGTGTAGCACACCCGTGGGTGTTAGCAGTATAAGAGATGTGGGTTTCACAGCTCTTACCTGGACTGACGACACAGCAGAATCCAATGAAACACACACTGAATGAAATCCTATAAAAATGTCTGACAAATATAGTAGCAATCCTGGGTAAATGGCTTGTTCTCACTTCAGCACATATCTCTTATTTAGGGATTCTCTGTAATTTCACTGTCTCCGATATATGTATTCAGACTTTGCAGACAACCGAGGGAGACGCGACACACACTTTACTATTCTCTGGTGCTGGTAAAATCAGTACAGCGACTTGGCGGGAAATTCCACTGGGTATCTCTCTCTCTGTGTCAGTGTGTCTCTAAAATGGCGACTCAGCAGAGTAACACAGACCTCATGGAAGGAGTTGCAGACAGCAGTACTCACGTCCAATATGATCTTTCACTCAGTTCAACTGTTCAGCCTCCTCTCAGTCCTCTAAGGTCCTGCAGCGCTGTCTCTGGTGTCCAAACAATGACAACGGGTTCCTCTTTTCGCCAGCCCCGCCGCACTGACCTTCACCTCTCCTCACCAAATCGTCTCTCCCTCTTCTTCCTGTGTCCTCCCTCACCAGACTTCCTGTCCCAAAACCGATCATAGAGCTGAATCTGGAACTGTTGCTAGTGGCATTTTGTGGCCGAATAAGATATTGCATCAAATTCACATACAGTACTAGAACGTCTGCCGTTATCTTATTGGTAATAAGAGGTTGTTACACTCCCCTCCTACTTGAATACTTGGGTCCCCCAAGAGATTACGCTATGTAGCATAGAGAAACAATAAACATTTTAGCATGTTATATAACGACTGTACTCTTGGTAATCAAAAAAGCACCTCCCACCAATCATACTGAACCTTTGGTAAAATCTGAACGGGAGTAGTATCTATTACTCTGGTGGGTGGATCAACGGTAGCAGGAGTTTTCACAGAAACTGTTCTATGAGAAGTAGTCACAGCTTCCTGAGTACTTTGACCCAAAGTATCATATGTGAGCCTTTGGGTGGGTCTAATGATTCCCTGAGGTCTGGGCTGTGAGTTCACCACCGAATGGTTTGAGACAGTAGGTACTTCAGTATCAGCTAGGCTAGTCTCAAACACTTGACCAGAATTCTCACTTTCTACTGCGGGCTTCAGTTCAGGGGGTGAATCTTCTGTGAACACCTGTTCCACCTCATTTTCCATCAAGCGTATCTCTTCAGCCATGTAGTCTTTTGATTCACCCTCCAAAGGAGATTCTGAAGACTCAGGTTCAATCCCGGTGGTTAATTCCTCAGGTTCTTCTTGTTCTCTTGATGATGGAGTCTGGGCAGGAATGAATTCAGGAGCGGCTACATTCAAAGGTCTTTCCTGTAAGTCTCTGACTTCCCGTTCACAGAACATGTAGTCCATGCCCCACTCATTGTCATCTTCATCTTCTTCATCAAAGAACGTGGGAACAGATGCAGCAATAGGAGGACTGCCAGCTCTCCGTCGCAACCTTCTAGACCTTCCAGAGTTTGATTTTGGTGGACCAGATCTAGGGATGGGGTCTATCTTTCGCACCGATTCACCATGACGTTTGTCAACAACGGCCCATTTCAATGCAAGGAACTCCAACTTGTGAGCCGGATAATTTTTCTCAGTGGGCGACAGGCTTCTACTAATGAAAGCTATTGGCTTGAGAAGTCCCTCTTGCTCCTGATACAAAACACCGCCCAGGCCTTCCCAGCTGGCATCCACTTGAAGAACGAAAGGTTTCGTTGAGTCCGCATAGGCCAAGACTGGTGTATGAGTGAGACAATACTTGAGTTCCTCAAAAGCCTGCTCACAGGCTGTGGTCCATTGATCCTCAATCTTCTCTTTAGAACTTCGGGGCCTGGTGGGTTTTCTTGGCACTTCATCTTCAGCTAGGTCTTCCCCAATCATCTCATTTTGTAACAAGTGGTTGAGAGGTCTAGCAATCTTCGGTGTTCTCCATGGAATGTAGCCGGAGAACCACTCAGGCCTTGTGGCATCCTATTGAACTCCAGAAACCCCAATGGGCAGATGAAAGCGGTTTTCTCTTTATCAGAGAACAACAACAGGGGGAATGACAACCCTCAGGGTACCTGGTAACCCCCAGAAGGAGGACACCCCACCCACATTCCACCTGTCAGGCCATGCACAACATCCCAGTTATCCAACCAGACCGCACCCAACTGGGAGGAGGTGCAATCAATCCTGAACTTTGTGAACCCTTCAGGAAGGCCGAGGCTTCCTGAGAGCTATGCGCCACCAACATTCCTGTCCTGCCAGTTTAGGAAGCTCCCCCAACACGTAGCCTCACTCCATTCATCTAGGCGCAAAATGTCTACTTTTCGCCTAAAAAAAGCCTGTGCTAATACACGATTACAAGCATTTTTTCTATGTTGGTAACATTGAGGACTGACCAGAAAAGTAGAAGAATGACCAAAACAGTCCTATGACAGCAGACCTAACAGCATGAGGACCCAAATAGAAAGGTGCCACCCTACCTGGAGAGCTGGTCAACAAATGTAGGTCAGCAGAGAAATCTCCACAGTCGTGTCGTGGCCAGCCAGTTTCCTCCTTTAAACATTAGATCAGACAAATGTTGCTGCCATGAAATAGAAGGAATAAATGTGTAACATTTTTGAAATTACTGTCTGTATCTTTTTTCTATAAATATAGACATATAACTATTTTTTTCTGGTCTGCCTATATGAAATCTAGGAGTCTTTTAGTTGAATCCCATGGTCAAAAATGAAACTGCCCCGAGACAATTAGATTCTCCAGTTTTGACATTTTTAACCAAAAGATGACAAGCCTGCCCACCACGACAAGGTAGACTCTTTTCGGGCAGGACCTACACTAAACTACACTA
Organism: Staurois parvus; assembly: GCF_062004578.1. Lineage (NCBI taxonomy): Eukaryota > Metazoa > Chordata > Amphibia > Anura > Ranidae > Staurois > Staurois parvus. The sequence goes on along the minus strand of NW_028317950.1, from coordinate 8,459,340 downwards.
TGATAACCTACTTGATGCTAGTCATCGTATTTTTAGTTTTAGATGCCTGTTTGTAATAAGCCTCATCCTAGAACGTGCCTTCTTCCTTTCCAGACTTGTGTAGCACACCCGTGGGTGTTAGCAGTATAAGAGATGTGGGTTTCACAGCTCTTACCTGGACTGACGACACAGCAGAATCCAATGAAACACACACTGAATGAAATCCTATAAAAATGTCTGACAAATATAGTAGCAATCCTGGGTAAATGGCTTGTTCTCACTTCAGCACATATCTCTTATTTAGGGATTCTCTGTAATTTCACTGTCTCCGATATATGTATTCAGACTTTGCAGACAACCGAGGGAGACGCGACACACACTTTACTATTCTCTGGTGCTGGTAAAATCAGTACAGCGACTTGGCGGGAAATTCCACTGGGTATCTCTCTCTCTGTGTCAGTGTGTCTCTAAAATGGCGACTCAGCAGAGTAACACAGACCTCATGGAAGGAGTTGCAGACAGCAGTACTCACGTCCAATATGATCTTTCACTCAGTTCAACTGTTCAGCCTCCTCTCAGTCCTCTAAGGTCCTGCAGCGCTGTCTCTGGTGTCCAAACAATGACAACGGGTTCCTCTTTTCGCCAGCCCCGCCGCACTGACCTTCACCTCTCCTCACCAAATCGTCTCTCCCTCTTCTTCCTGTGTCCTCCCTCACCGGACTTCCTGTCCCAAAACCGATCATAGAGCTGAATCTGGAACTGTTGCTAGTGGCATTTTGTGGCCGAATAAGATATTGCATCAAATTCACATACAGTACTAGAACGTCTGCCGTTATCTTATTGGTAATAAGAGGTTGTTACACTCCCCTCCTACTTGAATACTTGGGTCCCCCAAGAGATTACGCTATGTAGCATAGAGAAACAATAAACATTTTAGCATGTTATATAACGACTGTACTCTTGGTAATCAAAAAAGCACCTCCCACCAATCATACTGAACCTTTGGTAAAATCTGAACGGGAGTAGTATCTATTACTCTGGTGGGTGGATCAACGGTAGCAGGAGTTTTCACAGAAACTGTTCTATGAGAAGTAGTCACAGCTTCCTGAGTACTTTGACCCAAAGTATCATATGTGAGCCTTTGGGTGGGTCTAATGATTCCCTGAGGTCTGGGCTGTGAGTTCACCACCGAATGGTTTGAGACAGTAGGTACTTCAGTATCAGCTAGGCTAGTCTCAAACACTTGACCAGAATTCTCACTTTCTACTGCGGGCTTCAGTTCAGGGGGTGAATCTTCTGTGAACACCTGTTCCACCTCATTTTCCATCAAGCGTATCTCTTCAGCCATGTAGTCTTTTGATTCACCCTCCAAAGGAGATTCTGAAGACTCAGGTTCAATCCCGGTAGTTAATTCCTCAGGTTCTTCTTGTTCTCTTGATGATGGAGTCTGGGCAGGAATGAATTCAGGAGCGGCTACATTCAAAGGTCTTTCCTGTAAGTCTCTGACTTCCCGTTCACAGAACATGTAGTCCATGCCCCACTCATTGTCATCTTCATCTTCTTCATCAAAGAACGTGGGAACAGATGCAGCAATAGGAGGACTGCCAGCTCTCCGTCGCAACCTTCTAGACCTTCCAGAGTTTGATTTTGGTGGACCAGATCTAGGGATGGGGTCTATCTTTCGCACCGATTCACCATGACGTTTGTCAACAACGGCCCATTTCAATGCAAGGAACTCCAACTTGTGAGCCGGATAATTTTTCTCAGTGGGCGACAGGCTTCTACTAATGAAAGCTATTGGCTTGAGAAGTCCCTCTTGCTCCTGATACAAAACACCGCCCAGGCCTTCCCAGCTGGCATCCACTTGAAGAACGAAAGGTTTCATTGAGTCCGCATAGGCCAAGACTGGTGTATGAGTGAGACAATACTTGAGTTCCTCAAAAGCCTGCTCACAGGCTGTGGTCCATTGATCCTCAATCTTCTCTTTAGAACTTCGGGGCCTGGTGGGTTTTCTTGGCACTTCATCTTCAGCTAGGTCTTCCCCAATCATCTCATTTTGTAACAAGTGGTTGAGAGGTCTAGCAATCTTCGGTGTTCTCCATGGAATGTAGCCGGAGAACCACTCAGGCCTTGTGGCATCCTATTGAACTCCAGAAACCCCAATGGGCAGATAAAAGCGGTTTTCTCTTTATCAGAGAACAACAACAGGGGGAATGACAACCCTCAGGGTACCTGGTCACCCCCAGAAGGAGGACACCCCACCCACATTCCACCTGTCAGGCCATGCACAACATCCCAGTTATCCAACCAGACCGCACCCAACTGGGAGGAGGTGCAATCAAACCTGAACTTTGTGAACCCTTCAGGAAGGCCGAGGCTTCCTGAGAGCTATGCGCCACCAACATTCCTGTCCTGCCAGTTTAGGAAGCTCCCCCAACACGTAGCCTCACTCCATTCATCTAGGCGCAAAATGTCTACTTTTCGCCTAAAAAAAGCCTGTGCTGATACACGATTACAAGCATTTTTTCTATGTTGGTAACATTGAGGACTGACCAGAAAAGTAGAAGAATGACCAAAACAGTCCTATGACAGCAGACCTAACAGCATGAGGACCCAAATAGAAAGGTGCCACCCTACCTGGAGAGCTGGTCAACAAATGTAGGTCAGCAGAGAAATCTCCACAGTCGTGTCGTGGCCAGCAAGTTTCCTCCTTTAAACATTAGATCAGACAAATGTTGCTGCCATGAAATAGAAGGAATAAATGTGTAACATTTTTGAAATTACTGTCTGTATCTTTTTTCTATAAATATAGACATATAACTATTTTTTTCTGGTCTGCCTATATGAAATCTAGGAGTCTTTTAGTTGAATCCCATGGTCAAAAATGAAACTGCCCCGAGACAATTAGATTCTCCAGTTTTGACATTTTTAACCAAAAGATGACAAGCCTGCCCACCACGACAAGGTAGACTCTTTTCGGGCAGGACCTACACTAAACTACACTATGATAACCTACTTGATGCTAGTCATCGTATTTTTAGTTTTAGATGCCTGTTTGTAATAAGCCTCATCCTAGAACGTGCCTTCTTCCTTTCCAGACTTGTGTAGCACACCCGTGGGTGTTAGCAGTATAAGAGATGTGGGTTTCACAGCTCTTACCTGGACTGACGACACAGCAGAATCCAATGAAACACACAGTGAATGAAATCCTATAAAAATGTCTGACAAATATAGTAGCAATCCTGGGTAAATGGCTTGTTCTCACTTCAGCACATATCTCTTATTTAGGGATTCTCTGTAATTTCACTGTCTCCGATATATGTATTCAGACTTTGCAGACAACCGAGGGAGACGCGACACACACTTTACTATTCTCTGGTGCTGGTAAAATCAGTACAGCGACTTGGCGGGAAATTCCACTGGGTATCTCTCTCTCTGTGTCAGTGTGTCTCTAAAATGGCGACTCAGCAGAGTAACACAGACCTCATGGAAGGAGTTGCAGACAGCAGTACTCACGTCCAATATGATCTTTCACTCAGTTCAACTGTTCAGCCTCCTCTCAGTCCTCTAAGGTCCTGCAGCGCTGTCTCTGGTGTCCAAACAATGACAACGGGTTCCTCTTTTCGCCAGCCCCGCCGCACTGACCTTCACCTCTCCTCACCAAATCGTCTCTCCCTCTTCTTCCTGTGTCCTCCCTCACCAGACTTCCTGTCCCAAAACCGATCATAGAGCTGAATCTGGAACTGTTGCTAGTGGCATTTTGTGGCCGAATAAGATATTGCATCAAATTCACATACAGTACTAGATCGTCTGTCGTTATCTTATTGGTAATAAGAGGTTGTTACACTCCCCTCCTACTTGAATACTTGGGTCCCCCAAGAGATTACGCTATGTAGCATAGAGAAACAATAAACATTTTAGCATGTTATATAACGACTGTACTCTTGGTAATCAAAAAAGCACCTCCCACCAATCATACTGAACCTTTGGTAAAATCTGAACGGGAGTAGTATCTATTACTCTGGTGGGTGGATCAACGGTAGCAGGAGTTTTCACAGAAACTGTTCTATGAGAAGTAGTCACAGCTTCCTGAGTACTTTGACCCAAAGTATCATATGTGAGCCTTTGGGTGGGTCTAATGATTCCCTGAGGTCTGGGCTGTGAGTTCACCACCGAATGGTTTGAGACAGTAGGTACTTCAGTATCAGCTAGGCTAGTCTCAAACACTTGACCAGAATTCTCACTTTCTACTGCGGGCTTCAGTTCAGGGGGTGAATCTTCTGTGAACACCTGTTCCACCTCATTTTCCATCAAGCGTATCTCTTCAGCCATGTAGTCTTTTGATTCACCCTCCAAAGGAGATTCTGAAGACTCAGGTTCAATCCCGGTGGTTAATTCCTCAGGTTATTCTTGTTCTCTTGATGATGGAGTCTGGGCAGGAATGAATTCAGGAGCGGCTACATTCAAAGGTCTTTCCTGTAAGTCTCTGACTTCCCGTTCACAGAACATGTAGTCCATGCCCCACTCATTGTCATCTTCATCTTCTTCATCAAAGAACGTGGGAACAGATGCAGCAATAGGAGGACTGCCAGCTCTCCGTCGCAACCTTCTAGACCTTCCAGAGTTTGATTTTGGTGGACCAGATCTAGGGATGGGGTCTATCTTTCGCACCGATTCACCATGACGTTTGTCAACAACGGCCCATTTCAATGCAAGGAACTCCAACTTGTGAGCCGGATAATTTTTCTCAGTGGGCGACAGGCTTCTACTAATGAAAGCTATTGGCTTGAGAAGTCCCTCTTGCTCCTGATACAAAACACCGCCCAGGCCTTCCCAGCTGGCATCCACTTGAAGAACGAAAGGTTTCGTTGAGTCCGCATAGGCCAAGACTGGTGTATGAGTGAGACAATACTTGAGTTCCTCAAAAGCCTGCTCACAGGCTGTGGTCCATTGATCCTCAATCTTCTCTTTAGAACTTCGGGGCCTGGTGGGTTTTCTTGGCACTTCATCTTCAGCTAGGTCTTCCCCAATCATCTCATTTTGTAACAAGTGGTTGAGAGGTCTAGCAATCTTCGGTGTTCTCCATGGAATGTAGCCGGAGAACCACTCAGGCCTTGTGGCATCCTATTGAACTCCAGAAACCCCAATGGGCAGATGAAAGCGGTTTTCTCTTTATCAGAGAACAACAACAGGGGGAATGACAACCCTCAGGGTACCTGGTAACCCCCAGAAGGAGGACACCCCACCCACATTCCACCTGTCAGGCCATGCACAACATCCCAGTTATCCAACCAGACCGCACCCAACTGGGAGGAGGTGCAATCAATCCTGAACTTTGTGAACCCTTCAGGAAGGCCGAGGCTTCCTGAGAGCTATGCGCCACCAACATTCCTGTCCTGCCAGTTTAGGAAGCTCCCCCAACACGTAGCCTCACTCCATTCATCTAGGCGCAAAATGTCTACTTTTCGCCTAAAAAAAGCCTGTGCTAATACACGATTACAAGCATTTTTTCTATGTTGGTAACATTGAGGACTGACCAGAAAAGTAGAAGAATGACCAAAACAGTCCTATGACAGCAGACCTAACAGCATGAGGACCCAAATAGAAAGGTGCCACCCTACCTGGAGAGCTGGTCAACAAATGTAGGTCAGCAGAGAAATCTCCACAGTCGTGTCGTGGCCAGCCAGTTTCCTCCTTTAAACATTAGATCAGACAAATGTTGCTGCCATGAAATAGAAGGAATAAATGTGTAACATTTTTGAAATTACTGTCTGTATCTTTTTTCTATAAATATAGACATATAACTATTTTTTTCTGGTCTGCCTATATGAAATCTAGGAGTCTTTTAGTTGAATCCCATGGTCAAAAATGAAACTGCCCCGAGACAATTAGATTCTCCAGTTTTGACATTAACCAAAAGATGACAAGCCTGCCCACCACGACAAGGTAGACTCTTTTCGGGCAGGACCTACACTAAACTACACTATGATAACCTACTTGATGCTAGTCATCGTATTTTTAGTTTTAGATGCCTGTTTGTAATAAGCCTCATCCTAGAACGTGCCTTCTTCCTTTCCAGACTTGTGTAGCACACCCGTGGGTGTTAGCAGTATAAGAGATGTGGGTTTCACAGCTCTTACCTGGACTGACGACACAGCAGAATCCAATGAAACACACACTGAATGAAATCCTATAAAAATGTCTGACAAATATAGTAGCAATCCTGGGTAAATGGCTTGTTCTCACTTCAGCACATATCTCTTATTTAGGGATTCTCTGTAATTTCACTGTCTCCGATATATGTATTCAGACTTTGCAGACAACCGAGGGAGACGCGACACACACTTTACTATTCTCTGGTGCTGGTAAAATCAGTACAGCGACTTGGCGGGAAATTCCACTGGGTATCTCTCTCTCTGTGTCAGTGTGTCTCTAAAATGGCGACTCAGCAGAGTAACACAGACCTCATGGAAGGAGTTGCAGACAGCAGTACTCACGTCCAATATGATCTTTCACTCAGTTCAACTGTTCAGCCTCCTCTCAGTCCTCTAAGGTCCTGCAGCGCTGTCTCTGGTGTCCAAACAATGACAACGGGTTCCTCTTTTCGCCAGCCCCGCCGCACTGACCTTCACCTCTCCTCACCAAATCGTCTCTCCCTCTTCTTCCTGTGTCCTCCCTCACCAGACTTCCTGTCCCAAAACCGATCATAGAGCTGAATCTGGAACTGTTGCTAGTGGCATTTTGTGGCCGAATAAGATATTGCATCAAATTCACATACAGTACTAGAACGTCTGCCGTTATCTTATTGGTAATAAGAGGTTGTTACACTCCCCTCCTACTTGAATACTTGGGTCCCCCAAGAGATTACGCTATGTAGCATAGAGAAACAATAAACATTTTAGCATGTTATATAACGACTGTACTCTTGGTAATCAAAAAAGCACCTCCCACCAATCATACTGAACCTTTGGTAAAATCTGAACGGGAGTAGTATCTATTACTCTGGTGGGTGGATCAACGGTAGCAGGAGTTTTCACAGAAACTGTTCTATGAGAAGTAGTCACAGCTTCCTGAGTACTTTGACCCAAAGTATCATATGTGAGCCTTTGGGTGGGTCTAATGATTCCCTGAGGTCTGGGCTGTGAGTTCACCACCGAATGGTTTGAGACAGTAGGTACTTCAGTATCAGCTAGGCTAGTCTCAAACACTTGACCAGAATTCTCACTTTCTACTGCGGGCTTCAGTTCAGGGGGTGAATCTTCTGTGAACACCTGTTCCACCTCATTTTCCATCAAGCGTATCTCTTCAGCCATGTAGTCTTTTGATTCACCCTCCAAAGGAGATTCTGAAGACTCAGGTTCAATCCCAGTAGTTAATTCCTCAGGTTCTTTTTGTTCTCTTGATGATGGAGTCTGGGCAGGAATGAATTCAGGAGCGGCTACATTCAAAGGTCTTTCCTGTAAGTCTCTGACTTCCCGTTCACAGAACATGTAGTCCATGCCCCACTCATTGTCATCTTCATCTTCTTCATCAAAGAACGTGGGAACAGATGCAGCAATAGGAGGACTGCCAGCTCTCCGTCGCAACCTTCTAGACCTTCCAGAGTTTGATTTTGGTGGACCAGATCTAGGGATGGGGTCTATCTTTCGCACCGATTCACCATGAAGTTTGTCAACAACGGCCCATTTCAATGCAAGGAACTCCAACTTGTGAGCCGGATAATTTTTCTCAGTGGGCGACAGGCTTCTACTAATGAAAGCTATTGGCTTGAGAAGTCCCTCTTGCTCCTGATACAAAACACCGCCCAGGCCTTCCCAGCTGGCATCCACTTGAAGAACGAAAGGTTTCGTTGAGTCCGCATAGGCCAAGACTGGTGTATGAGTGAGACAATACTTGAGTTCCTCAAAAGCCTGCTCACAGGCTGTGGTCCATTGATCCTCAATCTTCTCTTTAGAACTTCGGGGCCTGGTGGGTTTTCTTGGCACTTCATCTTCAGCTAGGTCTTCCCCAATCATCTCATTTTGTAACAAGTGGTTGAGAGGTCTAGCAATCTTCGGTGTTCTCCATGGAATGTAGCCGGAGAACCACTCAGGCCTTGTGGCATCCTATTGAACTCCAGAAACCCCAATGGGCAGATGAAAGCGGTTTTCTCTTTATCAGAGAACAACAACAGGGGGAATGACAACCCTCAGGGTACCTGGTAACCCCCAGAAGGAGGACACCCCACCCACATTCCACCTGTCAGGCCATGCACAACATCCCAGTTATCCAACCAGACCGCACCCAACTGGGAGGAGGTGCAATCAATCCTGAACTTTGTGAACCCTTCAGGAAGGCCGAGGCTTCCTGAGAGCTATGCGCCACCAACATTCCTGTCCTGCCAGTTTAGGAAGCTCCCCCAACACGTAGCCTCACTCCATTCATCTAGGCGCAAAATGTCTACTTTTCGCCTAAAAAAAGCCTGTGCTAATACACGATTACAAGCATTTTTTCTATGTTGGTAACATTGAGGACTGACCAGAAAAGTAGAAGAATGACCAAAACAGTCCTATGACAGCAGACCTAACAGCATGAGGACCCAAATAGAAAGGTGCCACCCTACCTGGAGAGCTGGTCAACAAATGTAGGTCAGCAGAGAAATCTCCACAGTCGTGTCGTGGCCAGCCAGTTTCCTCCTTTAAACATTAGATCAGACAAATGTTGCTGCCATGAAATAGAAGGAATAAATGTGTAACATTTTTGAAATTACTGTCTGTATCTTTTTTCTATAAATATAGACATATAACTATTTTTTTCTGGTCTGCCTATATGAAATCTAGGAGTCTTTTAGTTGAATCCCATGGTCAAAAATGAAACTGCCCCGAGACAATTAGATTCTCCAGTTTTGACATTTTTAACCAAAAGATGACAAGCCTGCCCACCACGACAAGGTAGACTCTTTTCGGGCAGGACCTACACTAAACTACACTATGATAACCTACTTGATGCTAGTCATCGTATTTTTAGTTTTAGATGCCTGTTTGTAATAAGCCTCATCCTAGAACGTGCCTTCTTCCTTTCCAGACTTGTGTAGCACACCCGTGGGTGTTAGCAGTATAAGAGATGTGGGTTTCACAGCTCTTACCTGGACTGACGACACAGCAGAATCCAATGAAACACACACTGAATGAAATCCTATAAAAATGTCTGACAAATATAGTAGCAATCCTGGGTAAATGGCTTGTTCTCACTTCAGCACATATCTCTTATTTAGGGATTCTCTGTAATTTCACTGTCTCCGATATATGTATTCAGACTTTGCAGACAACCGAGGGAGACGCGACACACACTTTACTATTCTCTGGTGCTGGTAAAATCAGTACAGCGACTTGGCGGGAAATTCCACTGGGTATCTCTCTCTCTGTGTCAGTGTGTCTCTAAAATGGCGACTCAGCAGAGTAACACAGACCTCATGGAAGGAGTTGCAGACAGCAGTACTCACGTCCAATATGATCTTTCACTCAGTTCAACTGTTCAGCCTCCTCTCAGTCCTCTAAGGTCCTGCAGCGCTGTCTCTGGTGTCCAAACAATGACAACGGGTTCCTCTTTTCGCCAGCCCCGCCGCACTGACCTTCACCTCTCCTCACCAAATCGTCTCTCCCTCTTCTTCCTGTGTCCTCCCTCACCAGACTTCCTGTCCCAAAACCGATCATAGAGCTGAATCTGGAACTGTTGCTAGTGGCATTTTGTGGCCGAATAAGATATTGCATCAAATTCACATACAGTACTAGAACGTCTGCCGTTATCTTATTGGTAATAAGAGGTTGTTACACTCCCCTCCTACTTGAATACTTGGGTCCCCCAAGAGATTACGCTATGTAGCATAGAGAAACAATAAACATTTTAGCATGTTATATAACGACTGTACTCTTGGTAATCAAAAAAGCACCTCCCACCAATCATACTGAACCTTTGGTAAAATCTGAACGGGAGTAGTATCTATTACTCTGGTGGGTGGATCAACGGTAGCAGGAGTTTTCACAGAAACTGTTCTATGAGAAGTAGTCACAGCTTCCTGAGTACTTTGACCCAAAGTATCATATGTGAGCCTTTGGGTGGGTCTAATGATTCCCTGAGGTCTGGGCTGTGAGTTCACCACCGAATGGTTTGAGACAGTAGGTACTTCAGTATCAGCTAGGCTAGTCTCAAACACTTGACCAGAATTCTCACTTTCTACTGCGGGCTTCAGTTCAGGGGGTGAATCTTCTGTGAACACCTGTTCCACCTCATTTTCCATCAAGCGTATCTCTTCAGCCATGTAGTCTTTTGATTCACCCTCCAAAGGAGATTCTGAAGACTCAGGTTCAATCCCGGTAGTTAATTCCTCAGGTTCTTCTTGTTCTCTTGATGATGGAGTCTGGGCAGGAATGAATTCAGGAGCGGCTACATTCAAAGGTCTTTCCTGTAAGTCTCTGACTTCCCGTTCACAGAACATGTAGTCCATGCCCCACTCATTGTCATCTTCATCTTCTTCATCAAAGAACGTGGGAACAGATGCAGCAATAGGAGGACTGCCAGCTCTCCGTCGCAACCTTCTAGACCTTCCAGAGTTTGATTTTGGTGGACCAGATCTAGGGATGGGGTCTATCTTTCGCACCGATTCACCATGACGTTTGTCAACAACGGCCCATTTCAATGCAAGGAACTCCAACTTGTGAGCCGGATAATTTTTCTCAGTGGGCGACAGGCTTCTACTAATGAAAGCTATTGGCTTGAGAAGTCCCTCTTGCTCCTGATACAAAACACCGCCCAGGCCTTCCCAGCTGGCATCCACTTGAAGAACGAAAGGTTTCGTTGAGTCCGCATAGGCCAAGACTGGTGTATGAGTGAGACAATACTTGAGTTCCTCAAAAGCCTGCTCACAGGCTGTGGTCCATTGATCCTCAATCTTCTCTTTAGAACTTCGGGGCCTGGTGGGTTTTCTTGGCACTTCATCTTCAGCTAGGTCTTCCCCAATCATCTCATTTTGTAACAAGTGGTTGAGAGGTCTAGCAATCTTCGGTGTTCTCCATGGAATGTAGCCGGAGAACCACTCAGGCCTTGTGGCATCCTATTGAACTCCAGAAACCCCAATGGGCAGATGAAAGCGGTTTTCTCTTTATCAGAGAACAACAACAGGGGGAATGACAACCCTCAGGGTACCTGGTAACCCCCAGAAGGAGGACACCCCACCCACATTCCACCTGTCAGGCCATGCACAACATCCCAGTTATCCAACCAGACCGCACCCAACTGGGAGGAGGTGCAATCAATCCTGAACTTTGTGAACCCTTCAGGAAGGCCGAGGCTTCCTGAGAGCTATGCGCCACCAACATTCCTGTCCTGCCAGTTTAGGAAGCTCCCCCAACACGTAGCCTCACTCCATTCATCTAGGCGCAAAATGTCTACTTTTCGCCTAAAAAAAGCCTGTGCTAATACACGATTACAAGCATTTTTTCTATGTTGGTAACATTGAGGACTGACCAGAAAAGTAGAAGAATGACCAAAACAGTCCTATGACAGCAGACCTAACAGCATGAGGACCCAAATAGAAAGGTGCCACCCTACCTGGAGAGCTGGTCAACAAATGTAGGTCAGCAGAGAAATCTCCACAGTCGTGTCGTGGCCAGCCAGTTTCCTCCTTTAAACATTAGATCAGACAAATGTTGCTGCCATGAAATAGAAGGAATAAATGTGTAACATTTTTGAAATTACTGTCTGTATCTTTTTTCTATAAATATAGACATATAACTATTTTTTTCTGGTCTGCCTATATGAAATCTAGGAGTCTTTTAGTTGAATCCCATGGTCAAAAATGAAACTGCCCCGAGACAATTAGATTCTCCAGTTTTGACATTTTTAACCAAAAGATGACAAGCCTGCCCACCACGACAAGGTAGACTCTTTTCGGGCAGGACCTACACTAAACTACACTATGATAACCTACTTGATGCTAGTCATCGTATTTTTAGTTTTAGATGCCTGTTTGTAATAAGCCTCATCCTAGAACGTGCCTTCTTCCTTTCCAGACTTGTGTAGCACACCCGTGGGTGTTAGCAGTATAAGAGATGTGGGTTTCACAGCTCTTACCTGGACTGACGACACAGCAGAATCCAATGAAACACACACTGAATGAAATCCTATAAAAATGTCTGACAAATATAGTAGCAATCCTGGGTAAATGGCTTGTTCTCACTTCAGCACATATCTCTTATTTAGGGATTCTCTGTAATTTCACTGTCTCCGATATATGTATTCAGACTTTGCAGACAACCGAGGGAGACGCGACACACACTTTACTATTCTCTGGTGCTGGTAAAATCAGTACAGCGACTTGGCGGGAAATTCCACTGGGTATCTCTCTCTCTGTGTCAGTGTGTCTCTAAAATGGCGACTCAGCAGAGTAACACAGACCTCATGGAAGGAGTTGCAGACAGCAGTACTCACGTCCAATATGATCTTTCACTCAGTTCAACTGTTCAGCCTCCTCTCAGTCCTCTAAGGTCCTGCAGCGCTGTCTCTGGTGTCCAAACAATGACAACGGGTTCCTCTTTTCGCCAGCCCCGCCGCACTGACCTTCACCTCTCCTCACCAAATCGTCTCTCCCTCTTCTTCCTGTGTCCTCCCTCACCAGACTTCCTGTCCCAAAACCGATCATAGAGCTGAATCTGGAACTGTTGCTAGTGGCATTTTGTGGCCGAATAAGATATTGCATCAAATTCACATACAGTACTAGAACGTCTGCCGTTATCTTATTGGTAATAAGAGGTTGTTACACTCCCCTCCTACTTGAATACTTGGGTCCCCCAAGAGATTACGCTATGTAGCATAGAGAAACAATAAACATTTTAGCATGTTATATAACGACTGTACTCTTGGTAATCAAAAAAGCACCTCCCACCAATCATACTGAACCTTTGGTAAAATCTGAACGGGAGTAGTATCTATTACTCTGGTGGGTGGATCAACGGTAGCAGGAGTTTTCACAGAAACTGTTCTATGAGAAGTAGTCACAGCTTCCTGAGTACTTTGACCCAAAGTATCATATGTGAGCCTTTGGGTGGGTCTAATGATTCCCTGAGGTCTGGGCTGTGAGTTCACCACCGAATGGTTTGAGACAGTAGGTACTTCAGTATCAGCTAGGCTAGTCTCAAACACTTGACCAGAATTCTCACTTTCTACTGCGGGCTTCAGTTCAGGGGGTGAATCTTCTGTGAACACCTGTTCCACCTCATTTTCCATCAAGCGTATCTCTTCAGCCATGTAGTCTTTTGATTCACCCTCCAAAGGAGATTCTGAAGACTCAGGTTCAATCCCGGTAGTTAATTCCTCAGGTTCTTCTTGTTCTCTTGATGATGGAGTCTGGGCAGGAATGAATTCAGGAGCGGCTACATTCAAAGGTCTTTCCTGTAAGTCTCTGACTTCCCGTTCACAGAACATGTAGTCCATGCCCCACTCATTGTCATCTTCATCTTCTTCATCAAAGAACGTGGGAACAGATGCAGCAATAGGAGGACTGCCAGCTCTCCGTCGCAACCTTCTAGACCTTCCAGAGTTTGATTTTGGTGGACCAGATCTAGGGATGGGGTCTATCTTTCGCACCGATTCACCATGACGTTTGTCAACAACGGCCCATTTCAATGCAAGGAACTCCAACTTGTGAGCCGGATAATTTTTCTCAGTGGGCGACAGGCTTCTACTAATGAAAGCTATTGGCTTGAGAAGTCCCTCTTGCTCCTGATACAAAACACCGCCCAGGCCTTCCCAGCTGGCATCCACTTGAAGAACGAAAGGTTTCGTTGAGTCCGCATAGGCCAAGACTGGTGTATGAGTGAGACAATACTTGAGTTCCTCAAAAGCCTGCTCACAGGCTGTGGTCCATTGATCCTCAATCTTCTCTTTAGAACTTCGGGGCCTGGTGGGTTTTCTTGGCACTTCATCTTCAGCTAGGTCTTCCCCAATCATCTCATTTTGTAACAAGTGGTTGAGAGGTCTAGCAATCTTCGGTGTTCTCCATGGAATGTAGCCGGAGAACCACTCAGGCCTTGTGGCATCCTATTGAACTCCAGAAACCCCAATGGGCAGATGAAAGCGGTTTTCTCTTTATCAGAGAACAACAACAGGGGGAATGACAACCCTCAGGGTACCTGGTAACCCCCAGAAGGAGGACACCCCACCCACATTCCACCTGTCAGGCCATGCACAACATCCCAGTTATCCAACCAGACCGCACCCAACTGGGAGGAGGTGCAATCAATCCTGAACTTTGTGAACCCTTCAGGAAGGCCGAGGCTTCCTGAGAGCTATGCGCCACCAACATTCCTGTCCTGCCAGTTTAGGAAGCTCCCCCAACACGTAGCCTCACTCCATTCATCTAGGCGCAAAATGTCTACTTTTCGCCTAAAAAAAGCCTGTGCTAATACACGATTACAAGCATTTTTTCTATGTTGGTAACATTGAGGACTGACCAGAAAAGTAGAAGAATGACCAAAACAGTCCTATGACAGCAGACCTAACAGCATGAGGACCCAAATAGAAAGGTGCCACCCTACCTGGAGAGCTGGTCAACAAATGTAGGTCAGCAGAGAAATCTCCACAGTCGTGTCGTGGCCAGCCAGTTTCCTCCTTTAAACATTAGATCAGACAAATGTTGCTGCCATGAAATAGAAGGAATAAATGTGTAACATTTTTGAAATTACTGTCTGTATCTTTTTTCTATAAATATAGACATATAACTATTTTTTTCTGGTCTGCCTATATGAAATCTAGGAGTCTTTTAGTTGAATCCCATGGTCAAAAATGAAACTGCCCCGAGACAATTAGATTCTCCAGTTTTGACATTTTTAACCAAAAGATGACAAGCCTGCCCACCACGACAAGGTAGACTCTTTTCGGGCAGGACCTACACTAAACTACACTATGATAACCTACTTGATGCTAGTCATCGTATTTTTAGTTTTAGATGCCTGTTTGTAATAAGCCTCATCCTAGAACGTGCCTTCTTCCTTTCCAGACTTGTGTAGCACACCCGTGGGTGTTAGCAGTATAAGAGATGTGGGTTTCACAGCTCTTACCTGGACTGACGACACAGCAGAATCCAATGAAACACACACTGAATGAAATCCTATAAAAATGTCTGACAAATATAGTAGCAATCCTGGGTAAATGGCTTGTTCTCACTTCAGCACATATCTCTTATTTAGGGATTCTCTGTAATTTCACTGTCTCCGATATATGTATTCAGACTTTGCAGACAACCGAGGGAGACGCGACACACACTTTACTATTCTCTGGTGCTGGTAAAATCAGTACAGCGACTTGGCGGGAAATTCCACTGGGTATCTCTCTCTCTGTGTCAGTGTGTCTCTAAAATGGCGACTCAGCAGAGTAACACAGACCTCATGGAAGGAGTTGCAGACAGCAGTACTCACGTCCAATATGATCTTTCACTCAGTTCAACTGTTCAGCCTCCTCTCAGTCCTCTAAGGTCCTGCAGCGCTGTCTCTGGTGTCCAAACAATGACAACGGGTTCCTCTTTTCGCCAGCCCCGCCGCACTGACCTTCACCTCTCCTCACCAAATCGTCTCTCCCTCTTCTTCCTGTGTCCTCCCTCACCAGACTTCCTGTCCCAAAACCGATCATAGAGCTGAATCTGGAACTGTTGCTAGTGGCATTTTGTGGCCGAATAAGATATTGCATCAAATTCACATACAGTACTAGAACGTCTGCCGTTATCTTATTGGTAATAAGAGGTTGTTACACTCCCCTCCTACTTGAATACTTGGGTCCCCCAAGAGATTACGCTATGTAGCATAGAGAAACAATAAACATTTTAGCATGTTATATAACGACTGTACTCTTGGTAATCAAAAAAGCACCTCCCACCAATCATACTGAACCTTTGGTAAAATCTGAACGGGAGTAGTATCTATTACTCTGGTGGGTGGATCAACGGTAGCAGGAGTTTTCACAGAAACTGTTCTATGAGAAGTAGTCACAGCTTCCTGAGTACTTTGACCCAAAGTATCATATGTGAGCCTTTGGGTGGGTCTAATGATTCCCTGAGGTCTGGGCTGTGAGTTCACCACCGAATGGTTTGAGACAGTAGGTACTTCAGTATCAGCTAGGCTAGTCTCAAACACTTGACCAGAATTCTCACTTTCTACTGCGGGCTTCAGTTCAGGGGGTGAATCTTCTGTGAACACCTGTTCCACCTCATTTTCCATCAAGCGTATCTCTTCAGCCATGTAGTCTTTTGATTCACCCTCCAAAGGAGATTCTGAAGACTCAGGTTCAATCCCGGTAGTTAATTCCTCAGGTTCTTCTTGTTCTCTTGATGATGGAGTCTGGGCAGGAATGAATTCAGGAGCGGCTACATTCAAAGGTCTTTCCTGTAAGTCTCTGACTTCCCGTTCACAGAACATGTAGTCCATGCCCCACTCATTGTCATCTTCATCTTCTTCATCAAAGAACGTGGGAACAGATGCAGCAATAGGAGGACTGCCAGCTCTCCGTCGCAACCTTCTAGACCTTCCAGAGTTTGATTTTGGTGGACCAGATCTAGGGATGGGGTCTATCTTTCGCACCGATTCACCATGACGTTTGTCAACAACGGCCCATTTCAATGCAAGGAACTCCAACTTGTGAGCCGGATAATTTTTCTCAGTGGGCGACAGGCTTCTACTAATGAAAGCTATTGGCTTGAGAAGTCCCTCTTGCTCCTGATACAAAACACCGCCCAGGCCTTCCCAGCTGGCATCCACTTGAAGAACGAAAGGTTTCGTTGAGTCCGCATAGGCCAAGACTGGTGTATGAGTGAGACAATACTTGAGTTCCTCAAAAGCCTGCTCACAGGCTGTGGTCCATTGATCCTCAATCTTCTCTTTAGAACTTCGGGGCCTGGTGGGTTTTCTTGGCACTTCATCTTCAGCTAGGTCTTCCCCAATCATCTCATTTTGTAACAAGTGGTTGAGAGGTCTAGCAATCTTCGGTGTTCTCCATGGAATGTAGCCGGAGAACCACTCAGGCCTTGTGGCATCCTATTGAACTCCAGAAACCCCAATGGGCAGATGAAAGCGGTTTTCTCTTTATCAGAGAACAACAACAGGGGGAATGACAACCCTCAGGGTACCTGGTAACCCCCAGAAGGAGGACACCCCACCCACATTCCACCTGTCAGGCCATGCACAACATCCCAGTTATCCAACCAGACCGCACCCAACTGGGAGGAGGTGCAATCAATCCTGAACTTTGTGAACCCTTCAGGAAGGCCGAGGCTTCCTGAGAGCTATGCGCCACCAACATTCCTGTCCTGCCAGTTTAGGAAGCTCCCCCAACACGTAGCCTCACTCCATTCATCTAGGCGCAAAATGTCTACTTTTCGC
The DNA here is from genome assembly GCF_062004578.1 of Staurois parvus. Classification (NCBI taxonomy): domain Eukaryota; kingdom Metazoa; phylum Chordata; class Amphibia; order Anura; family Ranidae; genus Staurois; species Staurois parvus. Next base: position 8,441,959 of record NW_028317950.1, on the reverse strand, counting down.
CTAAAAAAAAGCCTGTGCTAATACACGATTACAAGCATTTTTTCTATGTTGGTAACATTGAGGACTGACCAGAAAAGTAGAAGAATGACCAAAACAGTCCTATGACAGCAGACCTAACAGCATGAGGACCCAAATAGAAAGGTGCCACCCTACCTGGAGAGCTGGTCAACAAATGTAGGTCAGCAGAGAAATCTCCACAGTCGTGTCGTGGCCAGCCAGTTTCCTCCTTTAAACATTAGATCAGACAAATGTTGCTGCCATGAAATAGAAGGAGTAAATGTGTAACATTTTTGAAATTACTGTCTGTATCTTTTTTCTATAAATATAGACATATAACTATTTTTTTCTGGTCTGCCTATATGAAATCTAGGAGTCTTTTAGTTGAATCCCATGGTCAAAAATGAAACTGCCCCGAGACAATTAGATTCTCCAGTTTTGACATTTTTAACCAAAAGATGACAAGCCTGCCCACCACGACAAGGTAGACTCTTTTCGGGCAGGACCTACACTAAACTACACTATGATAACCTACTTGATGCTAGTCATCGTATTTTTAGTTTTAGATGCCTGTTTGTAATAAGCCTCATCCTAGAACGTGCCTTCTTCCTTTCCAGACTTGTGTAGCACACCCGTGGGTGTTAGCAGTATAAGAGATGTGGGTTTCACAGCTCTTACCTGGACTGACGACACAGCAGAATCCAATGAAACACACAGTGAATGAAATCCTATAAAAATGTCTGACAAATATAGTAGCAATCCTGGGTAAATGGCTTGTTCTCACTTCAGCACATATCTCTTATTTAGGGATTCTCTGTAATTTCACTGTCTCCGATATATGTATTCAGACTTTGCAGACAACCGAGGGAGACGCGACACACACTTTACTATTCTCTGGTGCTGGTAAAATCAGTACAGTGACTTGGCGGGAAATTCCACTGGGTATCTCTCTCTCTGTGTCAGTGTGTCTCTAAAATGGCGACTCAGCAGAGTAACACAGACCTCATGGAAGGAGTTGCAGACAGCAGTACTCACGTCCAATATGATCTTTCACTCAGTTCAACTGTTCAGCCTCCTCTCAGTCCTCTAAGGTCCTGCAGCGCTGTCTCTGGTGTCCAAACAATGACAACGGGTTCCTCTTTTCGCCAGCCCCGCCGCACTGACCTTCACCTCTCCTCACCAAATCGTCTCTCCCTCTTCTTCCTGTGTCCTCCCTCACCAGACTTCCTGTCCCAAAACCGATCATAGAGCTGAATCTGGAACTGTTGCTAGTGGCATTTTGTGGCCGAATAAGATATTGCATCAAATTCACATACAGTACTAGAACGTCTGCCGTTATCTTATTGGTAATAAGAGGTTGTTACACTCCCCTCCTACTTGAATACTTGGGTCCCCCAAGAGATTACGCTATGTAGCATAGAGAAACAATAAACATTTTAGCATGTTATATAACGACTGTACTCTTGGTAATCAAAAAAGCACCTCCCACCAATCATACTGAACCTTTGGTAAAATCTGAACGGGAGTAGTATCTATTACTCTGGTGGGTGGATCAACGGTAGCAGGAGTTTTCACAGAAACTGTTCTATGAGAAGTAGTCACAGCTTCCTGAGTACTTTGACCCAAAGTATCATATGTGAGCCTTTGGGTGGGTCTAATGATTCCCTGAGGTCTGGGCTGTGAGTTCACCACCGAATGGTTTGAGACAGTAGGTACTTCAGTATCAGCTAGGCTAGTCTCAAACACTTGACCAGAATTCTCACTTTCTACTGCGGGCTTCAGTTCAGGGGGTGAATCTTCTGTGAACACCTGTTCCACCTCATTTTCCATCAAGCGTATCTCTTCAGCCATGTAGTCTTTTGATTCACCCTCCAAAGGAGATTCTGAAGACTCAGGTTCAATCCCGGTAGTTAATTCCTCAGGTTCTTCTTGTTCTCTTGATGATGGAGTCTGGGCAGGAATGAATTCAGGAGCGGCTACATTCAAAGGTCTTTCCTGTAAGTCTCTGACTTCCCGTTCACAGAACATGTAGTCCATGCCCCACTCATTGTCATCTTCATCTTCTTCATCAAAGAACGTGGGAACAGATGCAGCAATAGGAGGACTGCCAGCTCTCCGTCGCAACCTTCTAGACCTTCCAGAGTTTGATTTTGGTGGACCAGATCTAGGGATGGGGTCTATCTTTCGCACTGATTCACCATGACGTTTGTCAACAACGGCCCATTTCAATGCAAGGAACTCCAACTTGTGAGCCGGATAATTTTTCTCAGTGGGCGACAGGCTTCTACTAATGAAAGCTATTGGCTTGAGAAGTCCCTCTTGCTCCTGATACAAAACACCGCCCAGGCCTTCCCAGCTGGCATCCACTTGAAGAACGAAAGGTTTCGTTGAGTCCGCATAGGCCAAGACTGGTGTATGAGTGAGACAATACTTGAGTTCCTCAAAAGCCTGCTCACAGGCTGTGGTCCATTGATCCTCAATCTTCTCTTTAGAACTTCGGGGCCTGGTGGGTTTTCTTGGCACTTCATCTTCAGCTAGGTCTTCCCCAATCATCTCATTTTGTAACAAGTGGTTGAGAGGTCTAGCAATCTTCGGTGTTCTCCATGGAATGTAGCCGGAGAACCACTCAGGCCTTGTGGCATCCTATTGAACTCCAGAAACCCCAATGGGCAGATGAAAGCGGTTTTCTCTTTATCAGAGAACAACAACAGGGGGAATGACAACCCTCAGGGTACCTGGTAACCCCCAGAAGGAGGACACCCCACCCACATTCCACCTGTCAGGCCATGCACAACATCCCAGTTATCCAACCAGACCGCACCCAACTGGGAGGAGGTGCAATCAATCCTGAACTTTGTGAACCCTTCAGGAAGGCCGAGGCTTCCTGAGAGCTATGCGCCACCAACATTCCTGTCCTGCCAGTTTAGGAAGCTCCCCCAACACGTAGCCTCACTCCATTCATCTAGGCGCAAAATGTCTACTTTTCGCCTAAAAAAAGCCTGTGCTAATACACGATTACAAGCATTTTTTCTATGTTGGTAACATTGAGGACTGACCAGAAAAGTAGAAGAATGACCAAAACAGTCCTATGACAGCAGACCTAACAGCATGAGGACCCAAATAGAAAGGTGCCACCCTACCTGGAGAGCTGGTCAACAAATGTAGGTCAGCAGAGAAATCTCCACAGTCGTGTCGTGGCCAGCCAGTTTCCTCCTTTAAACATTAGATCAGACAAATGTTGCTGCCATGAAATAGAAGGAATAAATGTGTAACATTTTTGAAATTACTGTCTGTATCTTTTTTCTATAAATATAGACATATAACTATTTTTTTCTGGTCTGCCTATATGAAATCTAGGAGTCTTTTAGTTGAATCCCATGGTCAAAAATGAAACTGCCCCGAGACAATTAGATTCTCCAGTTTTGACATTTTTAACCAAAAGATGACAAGCCTGCCCACCACGACAAGGTAGACTCTTTTCGGGCAGGACCTACACTAAACTACACTATGATAACCTACTTGATGCTAGTCATCGTATTTTTAGTTTTAGATGCCTGTTTGTAATAAGCCTCATCCTAGAACGTGCCTTCTTCCTTTCCAGACTTGTGTAGCACACCCGTGGGTGTTAGCAGTATAAGAGATGTGGGTTTCACAGCTCTTACCTGGACTGACGACACAGCAGAATCCAATGAAACACACACTGAATGAAATCCTATAAAAATGTCTGACAAATATAGTAGCAATCCTGGGTAAATGGCTTGTTCTCACTTCAGCACATATCTCTTATTTAGGGATTCTCTGTAATTTCACTGTCTCCGATATATGTATTCAGACTTTGCAGACAACCGAGGGAGACGCGACACACACTTTACTATTCTCTGGTGCTGGTAAAATCAGTACAGCGACTTGGCGGGAAATTCCACTGGGTATCTCTCTCTCTGTGTCAGTGTGTCTCTAAAATGGCGACTCAGCAGAGTAACACAGACCTCATGGAAGGAGTTGCAGACAGCAGTACTCACGTCCAATATGATCTTTCACTCAGTTCAACTGTTCAGCCTCCTCTCAGTCCTCTAAGGTCCTGCAGCGCTGTCTCTGGTGTCCAAACAATGACAACGGGTTCCTCTTTTCGCCAGCCCCGCCGCACTGACCTTCACCTCTCCTCACCAAATCGTCTCTCCCTCTTCTTCCTGTGTCCTCCCTCACCAGACTTCCTGTCCCAAAACCGATCATAGAGCTGAATCTGGAACTGTTGCTAGTGGCATTTTGTGGCCGAATAAGATATTGCATCAAATTCACATACAGTACTAGAACGTCTGCCGTTATCTTATTGGTAATAAGAGGTTGTTACACTCCCCTCCTACTTGAATACTTGGGTCCCCCAAGAGATTACGCTATGTAGCATAGAGAAACAATAAACATTTTAGCATGTTATATAACGACTGTACTCTTGGTAATCAAAAAAGCACCTCCCACCAATCATACTGAACCTTTGGTAAAATCTGAACGGGAGTAGTATCTATTACTCTGGTGGGTGGATCAACGGTAGCAGGAGTTTTCACAGAAACTGTTCTATGAGAAGTAGTCACAGCTTCCTGAGTACTTTGACCCAAAGTATCATATGTGAGCCTTTGGGTGGGTCTAATGATTCCCTGAGGTCTGGGCTGTGAGTTCACCACCGAATGGTTTGAGACAGTAGGTACTTCAGTATCAGCTAGGCTAGTCTCAAACACTTGACCAGAATTCTCACTTTCTACTGCGGGCTTCAGTTCAGGGGGTGAATCTTCTGTGAACACCTGTTCCACCTCATTTTCCATCAAGCGTATCTCTTCAGCCATGTAGTCTTTTGATTCACCCTCCAAAGGAGATTCTGAAGACTCAGGTTCAATCCCGGTAGTTAATTCCTCAGGTTCTTCTTGTTCTCTTAATGATGGAGTCTGGGCAGGAATGAATTCAGGAGCGGCTACATTCAAAGGTCTTTCCTGTAAGTCTCTGACTTCCCGTTCACAGAACATGTAGTCCATGCCCCACTCATTGTCATCTTCATCTTCTTCATCAAAGAACGTGGGAACAGATGCAGCAATAGGAGGACTGCCAGCTCTCCGTCGCAACCTTCTAGACCTTCCAGAGTTTGATTTTGGTGGACCAGATCTAGGGATGGGGTCTATCTTTCGCACCGATTCACCATGACGTTTGTCAACAACGGCCCATTTCAATGCAAGGAACTCCAACTTGTGAGCCGGATAATTTTTCTCAGTGGGCGACAGGCTTCTACTAATGAAAGCTATTGGCTTGAGAAGTCCCTCTTGCTCCTGATACAAAACACCGCCCAGGCCTTCCCAGCTGGCATCCACTTGAAGAACGAAAGGTTTCGTTGAGTCCGCATAGGCCAAGACTGGTGTATGAGTGAGACAATACTTGAGTTCCTCAAAAGCCTGCTCACAGGCTGTGGTCCATTGATCCTCAATCTTCTCTTTAGAACTTCGGGGCCTGGTGGGTTTTCTTGGCACTTCATCTTCAGCTAGGTCTTCCCCAATCATCTCATTTTGTAACAAGTGGTTGAGAGGTCTAGCAATCTTCGGTGTTCTCCATGGAATGTAGCCGGAGAACCACTCAGGCCTTGTGGCATCCTATTGAACTCCAGAAACCCCAATGGGCAGATGAAAGCGGTTTTCTCTTTATCAGAGAACAACAACAGGGGGAATGACAACCCTCAGGGTACCTGGTAACCCCCAGAAGGAGGACACCCCACCCACATTCCACCTGTCAGGCCATGCACAACATCCCAGTTATCCAACCAGACCGCACCCAACTGGGAGGAGGTGCAATCAATCCTGAACTTTGTGAACCCTTCAGGAAGGCCGAGGCTTCCTGAGAGCTATGCGCCACCAACATTCCTGTCCTGCCAGTTTAGGAAGCTCCCCCAACACGTAGCCTCACTCCATTCATCTAGGCGCAAAATGTCTACTTTTCGCCTAAAAAAAAGCCTGTGCTAATACACGATTACAAGCATTTTTTCTATGTTGGTAACATTGAGGACTGACCAGAAAAGTAGAAGAATGACCAAAACAGTCCTATGACAGCAGACCTAACAGCATGAGGACCCAAATAGAAAGGTGCCACCCTACCTGGAGAGCTGGTCAACAAATGTAGGTCAGCAGAGAAATCTCCACAGTCGTGTCGTGGCCAGCCAGTTTCCTCCTTTAAACATTAGATCAGACAAATGTTGCTGCCATGAAATAGAAGGAATAAATGTGTAACATTTTTGAAATTACTGTCTGTATCTTTTTTCTATAAATATAGACATATAACTATTTTTTTCTGGTCTGCCTATATGAAATCTAGGAGTCTTTTAGTTGAATCCCATGGTCAAAAATGAAACTGCCCCGAGACAATTAGATTCTCCAGTTTTGACATTTTTAACCAAAAGATGACAAGCCTGCCCACCACGACAAGGTAGACTCTTTTCGGGCAGGACCTACACTAAACTACACTATGATAACCTACTTGATGCTAGTCATCGTATTTTTAGTTTTAGATGCCTGTTTGTAATAAGCCTCATCCTAGAACGTGCCTTCTTCCTTTCCAGACTTGTGTAGCACACCCGTGGGTGTTAGCAGTATAAGAGATGTGGGTTTCACAGCTCTTACCTGGACTGACGACACAGCAGAATCCAATGAAACACACACTGAATGAAATCCTATAAAAATGTCTGACAAATATAGTAGCAATCCTGGGTAAATGGCTTGTTCTCACTTCAGCACATATCTCTTATTTAGGGATTCTCTGTAATTTCACTGTCTCCGATATATGTATTCAGACTTTGCAGACAACCGAGGGAGACGCGACACACACTTTACTATTCTCTGGTGCTGGTAAAATCAGTACAGCGACTTGGCGGGAAATTCCACTGGGTATCTCTCTCTCTGTGTCAGTGTGTCTCTAAAATGGCGACTCAGCAGAGTAACACAGACCTCATGGAAGGAGTTGCAGACAGCAGTACTCACGTCCAATATGATCTTTCACTCAGTTCAACTGTTCAGCCTCCTCTCAGTCCTCTAAGGTCCTGCAGCGCTGTCTCTGGTGTCCAAACAATGACAACGGGTTCCTCTTTTCGCCAGCCCCGCCGCACTGACCTTCACCTCTCCTCACCAAATCGTCTCTCCCTCTTCTTCCTGTGTCCTCCCTCACCAGACTTCCTGTCCCAAAACCGATCATAGAGCTGAATCTGGAACTGTTGCTAGTGGCATTTTGTGGCCGAATAAGATATTGCATCAAATTCACATACAGTACTAGAACGTCTGCCGTTATCTTATTGGTAATAAGAGGTTGTTACACTCCCCTCCTCCTTGAATACTTGGGTCCCCCAAGAGATTACGCTATGTAGCATAGAGAAACAAACATTTTAGCATGTTATATAACGACTGTACTCTTGGTAATCAAAAAAGCACCTCCCACCAATCATACTGAACCTTTGGTAAAATCTGAACGGGAGTAGTATCTATTACTCTGGTGGGTGGATCAACGGTAGCAGGAGTTTTCACAGAAACTGTTCTATGAGAAGTAGTCACAGCTTCCTGAGTACTTTGACCCAAAGTATCATATGTGAGCCTTTGGGTGGGTCTAATGATTCCCTGAGGTCTGGGCTGTGAGTTCACCACCGAATGGTTTGAGACAGTAGGTACTTCAGTATCAGCTAGGCTAGTCTCAAACACTTGACCAGAATTCTCACTTTCTACTGCGGGCTTCAGTTCAGGGGGTGAATCTTCTGTGAACACCTGTTCCACCTCATTTTCCATCAAGCGTATCTCTTCAGCCATGTAGTCTTTTGATTCACCCTCCAAAGGAGATTCTGAAGACTCAGGTTCAATCCCGGTAGTTAATTCCTCAGGTTCTTCTTGTTCTCTTGATGATGGAGTCTGGGCAGGAATGAATTCAGGAGCGGCTACATTCAAAGGTCTTTCCTGTAAGTCTCTGACTTCCCGTTCACAGAACATGTAGTCCATGCCCCACTCATTGTCATCTTCATCTTCTTCATCAAAGAACGTGGGAACAGATGCAGCAATAGGAGGACTGCCAGCTCTCCGTCGCAACCTTCTAGACCTTCCAGAGTTTGATTTTGGTGGACCAGATCTAGGGATGGGGTCTATCTTTCGCACCGATTCACCATGACGTTTGTCAACAACGGCCCATTTCAATGCAAGGAACTCCAACTTGTGAGCCGGATAATTTTTCTCAGTGGGCGACAGGCTTCTACTAATGAAAGCTATTGGCTTGAGAAGTCCCTCTTGCTCCTGATACAAAACACCGCCCAGGCCTTCCCAGCTGGCATCCACTTGAAGAACGAAAGGTTTCGTTGAGTCCGCATAGGCCAAGACTGGTGTATGAGTGAGACAATACTTGAGTTCCTCAAAAGCCTGCTCACAGGCTGTGGTCCATTGATCCTCAATCTTCTCTTTAGAACTTCGGGGCCTGGTGGGTTTTCTTGGCACTTCATCTTCAGCTAGGTCTTCCCCAATCATCTCATTTTGTAACAAGTGGTTGAGAGGTCTAGCAATCTTCGGTGTTCTCCATGGAATGTAGCCGGAGAACCACTCAGGCCTTGTGGCATCCTATTGAACTCCAGAAACCCCAATGGGCAGATGAAAGCGGTTTTCTCTTTATCAGAGAACAACAACAGGGGGAATGACAACCCTCAGGGTACCTGGTAACCCCCAGAAGGAGGACACCCCACCCACATTCCACCTGTCAGGCCATGCACAACATCCCAGTTATCCAACCAGACCGCACCCAACTGGGAGGAGGTGCAATCAATCCTGAACTTTGTGAACCCTTCAGGAAGGCCGAGGCTTCCTGAGAGCTATGCGCCACCAACATTCCTGTCCTGCCAGTTTAGGAAGCTCCCCCAACACGTAGCCTCACTCCATTCATCTAGGCGCAAAATGTCTACTTTTCGCCTAAAAAAAGCCTGTGCTAATACACGATTACAAGCATTTTTTCTATGTTGGTAACATTGAGGACTGACCAGAAAAGTAGAAGAATGACCAAAACAGTCCTATGACAGCAGACCTAACAGCATGAGGACCCAAATAGAAAGGTGCCACCCTACCTGGAGAGCTGGTCAACAAATGTAGGTCAGCAGAGAAATCTCCACAGTCGTGTCGTGGCCAGCCAGTTTCCTCCTTTAAACATTAGATCAGACAAATGTTGCTGCCATGAAATAGAAGGAATAAATGTGTAACATTTTTGAAATTACTGTCTGTATCTTTTTTCTATAAATATAGACATATAACTATTTTTTTCTGGTCTGCCTATATGAAATCTAGGAGTCTTTTAGTTGAATCCCATGGTCAAAAATGAAACTGCCCCGAGACAATTAGATTCTCCAGTTTTGACATTTTTAACCAAAAGATGACAAGCCTGCCCACCACGACAAGGTAGACTCTTTTCGGGCAGGACCTACACTAAACTACACTATGATAACCTACTTGATGCTAGTCATCGTATTTTTAGTTTTAGATGCCTGTTTGTAATAAGCCTCATCCTAGAACGTGCCTTCTTCCTTTCCAGACTTGTGTAGCACACCCGTGAGTGTTAGCAGTATAAGAGATGTGGGTTTCACAGCTCTTACCTGGACTGACGACACAGCAGAATCCAATGAAACACACACTGAATGAAATCCTATAAAAATGTCTGACAAATATAGTAGCAATCCTGGGTAAATGGCTTGTTCTCACTTCAGCACATATCTCTTATTTAGGGATTCTCTGTAATTTCACTGTCTCCGATATATGTATTCAGACTTTGCAGACAACCGAGGGAGACGCGACACACACTTTACTATTCTCTGGTGCTGGTAAAATCAGTACAGCGACTTGGCGGGAAATTCCACTGGGTATCTCTCTCTCTGTGTCAGTGTGTCTCTAAAATGGCGACTCAGCAGAGTAACACAGACCTCATGGAAGGAGTTGCAGACAGCAGTACTCACGTCCAATATGATCTTTCACTCAGTTCAACTGTTCAGCCTCCTCTCAGTCCTCTAAGGTCCTGCAGCGCTGTCTCTGGTGTCCAAACAATGACAACGGGTTCCTCTTTTCGCCAGCCCCGCCGCACTGACCTTCACCTCTCCTCACCAAATCGTCTCTCCCTCTTCTTCCTGTGTCCTCCCTCACCAGACTTCCTGTCCCAAAACCGAATCTGGAACTGTTGCTAGTGGCATTTTGTGGCCGAATAAGATATTGCATCAAATTCACATACAGTACTAGAACGTCTGCCGTTATCTTATTGGTAATAAGAGGTTGTTACACTCCCCTCCTACTTGAATACTTGGGTCCCCCAAGAGATTACGCTATGTAGCATAGAGAAACAATAAACATTTTAGCATGTTATATAACGACTGTACTCTTGGTAATCAAAAAAGCACCTCCCACCAATCATACTGAACCTTTGGTAAAATCTGAACGGGAGTAGTATCTATTACTCTGGTGGGTGGATCAACGGTAGCAGGAGTTTTCACAGAAACTGTTCTATGAGAAGTAGTCACAGCTTCCTGAGTACTTTGACCCAAAGTATCATATGTGAGCCTTTGGGTGGGTCTAATGATTCCCTGAGGTCTGGGCTGTGAGTTCACCACCGAATGGTTTGAGACAGTAGGTACTTCAGTATCAGCTAGGCTAGTCTCAAACACTTGACCAGAATTCTCACTTTCTACTGCGGGCTTCAGTTCAGGGGGTGAATCTTCTGTGAACACCTGTTCCACCTCATTTTCCATCAAGCGTATCTCTTCAGCCGTGTAGTCTTTTGATTCACCCTCCAAAGGAGATTCTGAAGACTCAGGTTCAATCCCGGTAGTTAATTCCTCAGGTTCTTCTTGTTCTCTTGATGATGGAGTCTGGGCAGGAATGAATTCAGGAGCGGCTACATTCAAAGGTCTTTCCTGTAAGTCTCTGACTTCCCGTTCACAGAACATGTAGTCCATGCCCCACTCATTGTCATCTTCATCTTCTTCATCAAAGAACGTGGGAACAGATGCAGCAATAGGAGGACTGCCAGCTCTCCGTCGCAACCTTCTAGACCTTCCAGAGTTTGATTTTGGTGGACCAGATCTAGGGATGGGGTCTATCTTTCGCACCGATTCACCATGACATTTGTCAACAACGGCCCATTTCAATGCAAGGAACTCCAACTTGTGAGCCGGATAATTTTTCTCAGTGGGCGACAGGCTTCTACTAATGAAAGCTATTGGCTTGAGAAGTCCCTCTTGCTCCTGATACAAAACACCGCCCAGGCCTTCCCAGCTGGCATCCACTTGAAGAACGAAAGGTTTCGTTGAGTCCGCATAGGCCAAGACTGGTGTATGAGTGAGACAATACTTGAGTTCCTCAAAAGCCTGCTCACAGGCTGTGGTCCATTGATCCTCAATCTTCTCTTTAGAACTTCGGGGCCTGGTGGGTTTTCTTGGCACTTCATCTTCAGCTAGGTCTTCCCCAATCATCTCATTTTGTAACAAGTGGTTGAGAGGTCTAGCAATCTTCGGTGTTCTCCATGGAATGTAGCCGCAGAACCACTCAGGCCTTGTGGCATCCTATTGAACTCCAGAAACCCCAATGGGCAGATGAAAGCGGTTTTCTCTTTATCAGAGAACAACAACAGGGGGAATGACAACCCTCAGGGTACCTGGTAACCCCCAGAAGGAGGACACCCCACCCACATTCCACCTGTCAGGCCATGCACAACATCCCAGTTATCCAACCAGACCGCACCCAACTGGGAGGAGGTGCAATCAATCCTGAACTTTGTGAACCCTTCAGGAAGGCCGAGGCTTCCTGAGAGCTATGCGCCACCAACATTCCTGTCCTGCCAGTTTAGGAAGCTCCCCCAACACGTAGCCTCACTCCATTCATCTAGGCGCAAAATGTCTACTTTTCGCCTAAAAAAAGCCTGTGCTAATACACGATTACAAGCATTTTTTCTATGTTGGTAACATTGAGGACTGACCAGAAAAGTAGAAGAATGACCAAAACAGTCCTATGACAGCAGACCTAACAGCATGAGGACCCAAATAGAAAGGTGCCACCCTACCTGGAGAGCTGGTCAACAAATGTAGGTCAGCAGAGAAATCTCCACAGTCGTGTCGTGGCCAGCAAGTTTCCTCCTTTAAACATTAGATCAGACAAATGTTGCTGCCATGAAATAGAAGGAATAAATGTGTAACATTTTTGAAATTACTGTCTGTATCTTTTTTCTATAAATATAGACATATAACTATTTTTTTCTGGTCTGCCTATATGAAATCTAGGAGTCTTTTAGTTGAATCCCATGGTCAAAAATGAAACTGCCCCGAGACAATTAGATTCTCCAGTTTTGACATTTTTAACCAAAAGATGACAAGCCTGCCCACCACGACAAGGTAGACTCTTTTCGGGCAGGACCTACACTAAACTACACTATGATAACCTACTTGATGCTAGTCATCGTATTTTTAGTTTTAGATGCCTGTTTGTAATAAGCCTCATCCTAGAACGTGCCTTCTTCCTTTCCAGACTTGTGTAGCACACCCGTGGGTGTTAGCAGTATAAGAGATGTGGGTTTCACAGCTCTTACCTGGACTGACGACACAGCAGAATCCAATGAAACACACACTGAATGAAATCCTATAAAAATGTCTGACAAATATAGTAGCAATCCTGGGTAAATGGCTTGTTCTCACTTCAGCACATATCTCTTATTTAGGGATTCTCTGTAATTTCACTGTCTCCGATATATGTATTCAGACTTTGCAGACAACCGAGGGAGACGCGACACACACTTTACTATTCTCTGGTGCTGGTAAAATCAGTACAGCGACTTGGCGGGAAATTCCACTGGGTATCTCTCTCTCTGTGTCAGTGTGTCTCTAAAATGGCGACTCAGCAGAGTAACACAGACCTCATGGAAGGAGTTGCAGACAGCAGTACTCACGTCCAATATGATCTTTCACTCAGTTCAACTGTTCAGCCTCCTCTCAGTCCTCTAAGGTCCTGCAGCGCTGTCTCTGGTGTCCAAACAATGACAACGGGTTCCTCTTTTCGCCAGCCCCGCCGCACTGACCTTCACCTCTCCTCACCAAATCGTCTCTCCCTCTTCTTCCTGTGTCCTCCCTCACCAGACTTCCTGTCCCAAAACCGATCATAGAGCTGAATCTGGAACTGTTGCTAGTGGCATTTTGTGGCCGAATAAGATATTGCATCAAATTCACATACAGTACTAGAACGTCTGCCGTTATCTTATTGGTAATAAGAGGTTGTTACACTCCCCTCCTACTTGAATACTTGGGTCCCCCAAGAGATTACGCTATGTAGCATAGAGAAACAATAAACATTTTAGCATGTTATATAACGACTGTACTCTTGGTAATCAAAAAAGCACCTCCCACCAATCATACTGAACCTTTGGTAAAATCTGAACGGGAGTAGTATCTATTACTCTGGTGGGTGGATCAACGGTAGCAGGAGTTTTCACAGAAACTGTTCTATGAGAAGTAGTCACAGCTTCCTGAGTACTTTGACCCAAAGTATCATATGTGAGCCTTTGGGTGGGTCTAATGATTCCCTGAGGTCTGGGCTGTGAGTTCACCACCGAATGGTTTGAGACAGTAGGTACTTCAGTATCAGCTAGGCTAGTCTCAAACACTTGACCAGAATTCTCACTTTCTACTGCGGGCTTCAGTTCAGGGGGTGAATCTTCTGTGAACACCCGTTCCACCTCATTTTCCATCAAGCGTATCTCTTCAGCCGTGTAGTCTTTTGATTCACCCTCCAAAGGAGATTCTGAAGACTCAGGTTCAATCCCGGTAGTTAATTCCTCAGGTTCTTCTTGTTCTCTTGATGATGGAGTCTGGGCAGGAATGAATTCAGGAGCGGCTACATTCAAAGGTCTTTCCTGTAAGTCTCTGACTTCCCGTTCACAGAACATGTAGTCCATGCCCCACTCATTGTCATCTTCATCTTCTTCATCAAAGAACGTGGGAACAGATGCAGCAATAGGAGGACTGCCAGCTCTCCGTCGCAACCTTCTAGACCTTCCAGAGTTTGATTTTGGTGGACCAGATCTAGGGATGGGGTCTATCTTTCGCACCGATTCACCATGAAGTTTGTCAACAACGGCCCATTTCAATGCAAGGAACTCCAACTTGTGAGCCGGATAATTTTTCTCAGTGGGCGACAGGCTTCTACTAATGAAAGCTATTGGCTTGAGAAGTCCCTCTTGCTCCTGATACAAAACACCGCCCAGGCCTTCCCAGCTGGCATCCACTTGAAGAACGAAAGGTTTCGTTGAGTCCGCATAGGCCAAGACTGGTGTATGAGTGAGACAATACTTGAGTTCCTCAAAAGCCTGCTCACAGGCTGTGGTCCATTGATCCTCAATCTTCTCTTTAGAACTTCGGGGCCTGGTGGGTTTTCTTGGCACTTCATCTTCAGCTAGGTCTTCCCCAATCATCTCATTTTGTAACAAGTGGTTGAGAGGTCTAGCAATCTTCGGTGTTCTCCATGGAATGTAGCCGGAGAACCACTCAGGCCTTGTGGCATCCTATTGAACTCCAGAAACCCCAATGGGCAGATGAAAGCGGTTTTCTCTTTATCAGAGAACAACAACAGGGGGAATGACAACCCTCAGGGTACCTGGTAACCCCCAGAAGGAGGATATTCCACCTGTCAGGCCATGCACAACATCCCAGTTATCCAACCAGACCGCACCCAACTGGGAGGAGGTGCAATCAATCCTGAACTTTGTGAACCCTTCAGGAAGGCCGAGGCTTCCTGAGAGCTATGCGCCACCAACATTCCTGTCCTGCCAGTTTAGGAAGCTCCCCCAACACGTAGCCTCACTCCATTCATCTAGGCGCAAAATGTCTACTTTTCGCCTAAAAAAAGCCTGTGCTAATACACGATTACAAGCATTTTTTCTATGTTGGTAACATTGAGGACTGACCAGAAAAGTAGAAGAATGACCAAAACAGTCCTATGACAGCAGACCTAACAGCATGAGGACCCAAATAGAAAGGTGCCACCCTACCTGGAGAGCTGGTCAACAAATGTAGGTCAGCAGAGAAATCTCCACAGTCGTGTCGTGGCCAGCAAGTTTCCTCCTTTAAACATTAGATCAGACAAATGTTGCTGCCATGAAATAGAAGGAATAAATGTGTAACATTTTTGAAATTACTGTCTGTATCTTTTTTCTATAAATATAGACATATAACTATTTTTTTCTGGTCTGCCTATATGAAATCTAGGAGTCTTTTAGTTGAATCCCATGGTCAAAAATGAAACTGCCCCGAGACAATTAGATTCTCCAGTTTTGACATTTTTAACCAAAAGATGACAAGCCTGCCCACCACGACAAGGTAGACTCTTTTCGGGCAGGACCTACACTAAACTACACTATGATAACCTACTTGATGCTAGTCATCGTATTTTTAGTTTTAGATGCCTGTTTGTAATAAGCCTCATCCTAGAACGTGCCTTCTTCCTTTCCAGACTTGTGTAGCACACCCGTGGGTGTTAGCAGTATAAGAGATGTGGGTTTCACAGCTCTTACCTGGACTGACGACACAGCAGAATCCAATGAAACACACACTGAATGAAATCCTATAAAAATGTCTGACAAATATAGTAGCAATCCTGGGTAAATGGCTTGTTCTCACTTCAGCACATATCTCTTATTTAGGGATTCTCTGTAATTTCACTGTCTCCGATATATGTATTCAGACTTTGCAGACAACCGAGGGAGACGCGACACACACTTTACTATTCTCTGGTGCTGGTAAAATCAGTACAGCGACTTGGCGGGAAATTCCACTGGGTATCTCTCTCTCTGTGTCAGTGTGTCTCTAAAATGGCGACTCAGCAGAGTAACACAGACCTCATGGAAGGAGTTGCAGACAGCAGTACTCACGTCCAATATGATCTTTCACTCAGTTCAACTGTTCAGCCTCCTCTCAGTCCTCTAAGGTCCTGCAGCGCTGTCTCTGGTGTCCAAACAATGACAACGGGTTCCTCTTTTCGCCAGCCCCGCCGCACTGACCTTCACCTCTCCTCACCAAATCGTCTCTCCCTCTTCTTCCTGTGTCCTCCCTCACCAGACTTCCTGTCCCAAAACCGATCATAGAGCTGAATCTGGAACTGTTGCTAGTGGCATTTTGTGGCCGAATAAGATATTGCATCAAATTCACATACAGTACTAGAACGTCTGCCGTTATCTTATTGGTAATAAGAGGTTGTTACACTCCCCTCCTACTTGAATACTTGGGTCCCCCAAGAGATTACGCTATGTAGCATAGAGAAACAATAAACATTTTAGCATGTTATATAACGACTGTACTCTTGGTAATCAAAAAAGCACCTCCCACCAATCATACTGAACCTTTGGTAAAATCTGAACGGGAGTAGTATCTATTACTCTGGTGGGTGGATCAACGGTAGCAGGAGTTTTCACAGAAACTGTTCTATGAGAAGTAGTCACAGCTTCCTGAGTACTTTGACCCAAAGTATCATATGTGAGCCTTTGGGTGGGTCTAATGATTCCCTGAGGTCTGGGCTGTGAGTTCACCACCGAATGGTTTGAGACAGTAGGTACTTCAGTATCAGCTAGGCTAGTCTCAAACACTTGACCAGAATTCTCACTTTCTACTGCGGGCTTCAGTTCAGGGGGTGAATCTTCTGTGAACACCCGTTCCACCTCATTTTCCATCAAGCGTATCTCTTCAGCCGTGTAGTCTTTTGATTCACCCTCCAAAGGAGATTCTGAAGACTCAGGTTCAATCCCGGTAGTTAATTCCTCAGGTTCTTCTTGTTCTCTTGATGATGGAGTCTGGGCAGGAATGAATTCAGGAGCGGCTACATTCAAAGGTCTTTCCTGTAAGTCTCTGACTTCCCGTTCACAGAACATGTAGTCCATGCCCCACTCATTGTCATCTTCATCTTCTTCATCAAAGAACGTGGGAACAGATGCAGCAATAGGAGGACTGCCAGCTCTCCGTCGCAACCTTCTAGACCTTCCAGAGTTTGATTTTGGTGGACCAGATCTAGGGATGGGGTCTATCTTTCGCACCGATTCACCATGAAGTTTGTCAACAACGGCCCATTTCAATGCAAGGAACTCCAACTTGTGAGCCGGATAATTTTTCTCAGTGGGCGACAGGCTTCTACTAATGAAAGCTATTGGCTTGAGAAGTCCCTCTTGCTCCTGATACAAAACACCGCCCAGGCCTTCCCAGCTGGCATCCACTTGAAGAACGAAAGGTTTCGTTGAGTCCGCATAGGCCAAGACTGGTGTATGAGTGAGACAATACTTGAGTTCCTCAAAAGCCTGCTCACAGGCTGTGGTCCATTGATCCTCAATCTTCTCTTTAGAACTTCGGGGCCTGGTGGGTTTTCTTGGCACTTCATCTTCAGCTAGGTCTTCCCCAATCATCTCATTTTGTAACAAGTGGTTGAGAGGTCTAGCAATCTTCGGTGTTCTCCATGGAATGTAGCCGGAGAACCACTCAGGCCTTGTGGCATCCTATTGAACTCCAGAAACCCCAATGGGCAGATGAAAGCGGTTTTCTCTTTATCAGAGAACAACAACAGGGGGAATGACAACCCTCAGGGTACCTGGTAACCCCCAGAAGGAGGATATTCCACCTGTCAGGCCATGCACAACATCCCAGTTATCCAACCAGACCGCACCCAACTGGGAGGAGGTGCAATCAATCCTGAACTTTGTGAACCCTTCAGGAAGGCCGAGGCTTCCTGAGAGCTATGCGCCACCAACATTCCTGTCCTGCCAGTTTAGGAAGCTCCCCCAACACGTAGCCTCACTCCATTCATCTAGGCGCAAAATGTCTACTTTTCGCCTAAAAAAAGCCTGTGCTAATACACGATTACAAGCATTTTTTCTATGTTGGTAACATTGAGGACTGACCAGAAAAGTAGAAGAATGACCAAAACAGTCCTATGACAGCAGACCTAACAGCATGAGGACCCAAATAGAAAGGTGCCACCCTACCTGGAGAGCTGGTCAACAAATGTAGGTCAGCAGAGAAATCTCCACAGTCGTGTCGTGGCCAGCAAGTTTCCTCCTTTAAACATTAGATCAGACAAATGTTGCTGCCATGAAATAGAAGGAATAAATGTGTAACATTTTTGAAATTACTGTCTGTATCTTTTTTCTATAAATATAGACATATAACTATTTTTTTCTGGTCTGCCTATATGAAATCTAGGAGTCTTTTAGTTGAATCCCATGGTCAAAAATGAAACTGCCCCGAGACAATTAGATTCTCCAGTTTTGACATTTTTAACCAAAAGATGACAAGCCTGCCCACCACGACAAGGTAGACTCTTTTCGGGCAGGACCTACACTAAACTACACTATGATAACCTACTTGATGCTAGTCATCGTATTTTTAGTTTTAGATGCCTGTTTGTAATAAGCCTCATCCTAGAACGTGCCTTCTTCCTTTCCAGACTTGTGTAGCACACCCGTGGGTGTTAGCAGTATAAGAGATGTGGGTTTCACAGCTCTTACCTGGACTGACGACACAGCAGAATCCAATGAAACACACACTGAATGAAATCCTATAAAAATGTCTGACAAATATAGTAGCAATCCTGGGTAAATGGCTTGTTCTCACTTCAGCACATATCTCTTATTTAGGGATTCTCTGTAATTTCACTGTCTCCGATATATGTATTCAGACTTTGCAGACAACCGAGGGAGACGCGACACACACTTTACTATTCTCTGGTGCTGGTAAAATCAGTACAGCGACTTGGCGGGAAATTCCACTGGGTATCTCTCTCTCTGTGTCAGTGTGTCTCTAAAATGGCGACTCAGCAGAGTAACACAGACCTCATGGAAGGAGTTGCAGACAGCAGTACTCACGTCCAATATGATCTTTCACTCAGTTCAACTGTTCAGCCTCCTCTCAGTCCTCTAAGGTCCTGCAGCGCTGTCTCTGGTGTCCAAACAATGACAACGGGTTCCTCTTTTCGCCAGCCCCGCCGCACTGACCTTCACCTCTCCTCACCAAATCGTCTCTCCCTCTTCTTCCTGTGTCCTCCCTCACCAGACTTCCTGTCCCAAAACCGATCATAGAGCTGAATCTGGAACTGTTGCTAGTGGCATTTTGTGGCCGAATAAGATATTGCATCAAATTCACATACAGTACTAGAACGTCTGCCGTTATCTTATTGGTAATAAGAGGTTGTTACACTCCCCTCCTCCTTGAATACTTGGGTCCCCCAAGAGATTACGCTATGTAGCATAGAGAAACAATAAACATTTTAGCATGTTATATAACGACTGTACTCTTGGTAATCAAAAAAGCACCTCCCACCAATCATACTGAACCTTTGGTAAAATCTGAACGGGAGTAGTATCTATTACTCTGGTGGGTGGATCAACGGTAGCAGGAGTTTTCACAGAAACTGTTCTATGAGAAGTAGTCACAGCTTCCTGAGTACTTTGACCCAAAGTATCATATGTGAGCCTTTGGGTGGGTCTAATGATTCCCTGAGGTCTGGGCTGTGAGTTCACCACCGAATGGTTTGAGACAGTAGGTACTTCAGTATCAGCTAGGCTAGTCTCAAACACTTGACCAGAATTCTCACTTTCTACTGCGGGCTTCAGTTCAGGGGGTGAATCTTCTGTGAACACCTGTTCCACCTCATTTTCCATCAAGCGTATCTCTTCAGCCATGTAGTCTTTTGATTCACCCTCCAAAGGAGATTCTGAAGACTCAGGTTCAATCCCGGTAGTTAATTCCTCAGGTTCTTCTTGTTCTCTTGATGATGGAGTCTGGGCAGGAATGAATTCAGGAGCGGCTACATTCAAAGGTCTTTCCTGTAAGTCTCTGACTTCCCGTTCACAGAACATGTAGTCCATGCCCCACTCATTGTCATCTTCATCTTCTTCATCAAAGAACGTGGGAACAGATGCAGCAATAGGAGGACTGCCAGCTCTCCGTCGCAACCTTCTAGACCTTCCAGAGTTTGATTTTGGTGGACCAGATCTAGGGATGGGGTCTATCTTTCGCACCGATTCACCATGACGTTTGTCAACAACGGCCCATTTCAATGCAAGGAACTCCAACTTGTGAGCCGGATAATTTTTCTCAGTGGGCGACAGGCTTCTACTAATGAAAGCTATTGGCTTGAGAAGTCCCTCTTGCTCCTGATACAAAACACCGCCCAGGCCTTCCCAGCTGGCATCCACTTGAAGAACGAAAGGTTTCGTTGAGTCCGCATAGGCCAAGACTGGTGTATGAGTGAGACAATACTTGAGTTCCTCAAAAGCCTGCTCACAGGCTGTGGTCCATTGATCCTCAATCTTCTCTTTAGAACTTCGGGGCCTGGTGGGTTTTCTTGGCACTTCATCTTCAGCTAGGTCTTCCCCAATCATCTCATTTTGTAACAAGTGGTTGAGAGGTCTAGCAATCTTCGGTGTTCTCCATGGAATGTAGCCGGAGAACCACTCAGGCCTTGTGGCATCCTATTGAACTCCAGAAACCCCAATGGGCAGATGAAAGCGGTTTTCTCTTTATCAGAGAACAACAACAGGGGGAATGACAACCCTCAGGGTACCTGGTAACCCCCAGAAGGAGGACACCCCACCCACATTCCACCTGTCAGGCCATGCACAACATCCCAGTTATCCAACCAGACCGCACCCAACTGGGAGGAGGTGCAATCAATCCTGAACTTTGTGAACCCTTCAGGAAGGCCGAGGCTTCCTGAGAGCTATGCGCCACCAACATTCCTGTCCTGCCAGTTTAGGAAGCTCCCCCAACACGTAGCCTCACTCCATTCATCTAGGCGCAAAATGTCTACTTTTCGCCTAAAAAAAGCCTGTGCTAATACACGATTACAAGCATTTTTTCTATGTTGGTAACATTGAGGACTGACCAGAAAAGTAGAAGAATGACCAAAACAGTCCTATGACAGCAGACCTAACAGCATGAGGACCCAAATAGAAAGGTGCCACCCTACCTGGAGAGCTGGTCAACAAATGTAGGTCAGCAGAGAAATCTCCACAGTCGTGTCGTGGCCAGCCAGTTTCCTCCTTTAAACATTAGATCAGACAAATGTTGCTGCCATGAAATAGAAGGAATAAATGTGTAACATTTTTGAAATTACTGTCTGTATCTTTTTTCTATAAATATAGACATATAACTATTTTTTTCTGGTCTGCCTATATGAAATCTAGGAGTCTTTTAGTTGAATCCCATGGTCAAAAATGAAACTGCCCCGAGACAATTAGATTCTCCAGTTTTGACATTTTTAACCAAAAGATGACAAGCCTGCCCACCACGACAAGGTAGACTCTTTTCGGGCAGGACCTACACTAAACTACACTATGATAACCTACTTGATGCTAGTCATCGTATTTTTAGTTTTAGATGCCTGTTTGTAATAAGCCTCATCCTAGAACGTGCCTTCTTCCTTTCCAGACTTGTGTAGCACACCCGTGAGTGTTAGCAGTATAAGAGATGTGGGTTTCACAGCTCTTACCTGGACTGACGACACAGCAGAATCCAATGAAACACACACTGAATGAAATCCTATAAAAATGTCTGACAAATATAGTAGCAATCCTGGGTAAATGGCTTGTTCTCACTTCAGCACATATCTCTTATTTAGGGATTCTCTGTAATTTCACTGTCTCCGATATATGTATTCAGACTTTGCAGACAACCGAGGGAGACGCGACACACACTTTACTATTCTCTGGTGCTGGTAAAATCAGTACAGCGACTTGGCGGGAAATTCCACTGGGTATCTCTCTCTCTGTGTCAGTGTGTCTCTAAAATGGCGACTCAGCAGAGTAACACAGACCTCATGGAAGGAGTTGCAGACAGCAGTACTCACGTCCAATATGATCTTTCACTCAGTTCAACTGTTCAGCCTCCTCTCAGTCCTCTAAGGTCCTGCAGCGCTGTCTCTGGTGTCCAAACAATGACAACGGGTTCCTCTTTTCGCCAGCCCCGCCGCACTGACCTTCACCTCTCCTCACCAAATCGTCTCTCCCTCTTCTTCCTGTGTCCTCCCTCACCAGACTTCCTGTCCCAAAACCGAATCTGGAACTGTTGCTAGTGGCATTTTGTGGCCGAATAAGATATTGCATCAAATTCACATACAGTACTAGAACGTCTGCCGTTATCTTATTGGTAATAAGAGGTTGTTACACTCCCCTCCTACTTGAATACTTGGGTCCCCCAAGAGATTACGCTATGTAGCATAGAGAAACAATAAACATTTTAGCATGTTATATAACGACTGTACTCTTGGTAATCAAAAAAGCACCTCCCACCAATCATACTGAACCTTTGGTAAAATCTGAACGGGAGTAGTATCTATTACTCTGGTGGGTGGATCAACGGTAGCAGGAGTTTTCACAGAAACTGTTCTATGAGAAGTAGTCACAGCTTCCTGAGTACTTTGACCCAAAGTATCATATGTGAGCCTTTGGGTGGGTCTAATGATTCCCTGAGGTCTGGGCTGTGAGTTCACCACCGAATGGTTTGAGACAGTAGGTACTTCAGTATCAGCTAGGCTAGTCTCAAACACTTGACCAGAATTCTCACTTTCTACTGCGGGCTTCAGTTCAGGGGGTGAATCTTCTGTGAACACCTGTTCCACCTCATTTTCCATCAAGCGTATCTCTTCAGCCGTGTAGTCTTTTGATTCACCCTCCAAAGGAGATTCTGAAGACTCAGGTTCAATCCCGGTAGTTAATTCCTCAGGTTCTTCTTGTTCTCTTGATGATGGAGTCTGGGCAGGAATGAATTCAGGAGCGGCTACATTCAAAGGTCTTTCCTGTAAGTCTCTGACTTCCCGTTCACAGAACATGTAGTCCATGCCCCACTCATTGTCATCTTCATCTTCTTCATCAAAGAACGTGGGAACAGATGCAGCAATAGGAGGACTGCCAGCTCTCCGTCGCAACCTTCTAGACCTTCCAGAGTTTGATTTTGGTGGACCAGATCTAGGGATGGGGTCTATCTTTCGCACCGATTCACCATGACATTTGTCAACAACGGCCCATTTCAATGCAAGGAACTCCAACTTGTGAGCCGGATAATTTTTCTCAGTGGGCGACAGGCTTCTACTAATGAAAGCTATTGGCTTGAGAAGTCCCTCTTGCTCCTGATACAAAACACCGCCCAGGCCTTCCCAGCTGGCATCCACTTGAAGAACGAAAGGTTTCGTTGAGTCCGCATAGGCCAAGACTGGTGTATGAGTGAGACAATACTTGAGTTCCTCAAAAGCCTGCTCACAGGCTGTGGTCCATTGATCCTCAATCTTCTCTTTAGAACTTCGGGGCCTGGTGGGTTTTCTTGGCACTTCATCTTCAGCTAGGTCTTCCCCAATCATCTCATTTTGTAACAAGTGGTTGAGAGGTCTAGCAATCTTCGGTGTTCTCCATGGAATGTAGCCGCAGAACCACTCAGGCCTTGTGGCATCCTATTGAACTCCAGAAACCCCAATGGGCAGATGAAAGCGGTTTTCTCTTTATCAGAGAACAACAACAGGGGGAATGACAACCCTCAGGGTACC
Source organism: Staurois parvus (assembly GCF_062004578.1). Taxonomy (NCBI): domain Eukaryota; kingdom Metazoa; phylum Chordata; class Amphibia; order Anura; family Ranidae; genus Staurois; species Staurois parvus. The sequence continues at coordinate 8,418,386 of NW_028317950.1, read as the reverse complement.
TGGTAACCCCCAGAAGGAGGACACCCCACCCACATTCCACCTGTCAGGCCATGCACAACATCCCAGTTATCCAACCAGACCGCACCCAACTGGGAGGAGGTGCAATCAATCCTGAACTTTGTGAACCCTTCAGGAAGGCCGAGGCTTCCTGAGAGCTATGCGCCACCAACATTCCTGTCCTGCCAGTTTAGGAAGCTCCCCCAACACGTAGCCTCACTCCATTCATCTAGGCGCAAAATGTCTACTTTTCGCCTAAAAAAAGCCTGTGCTAATACACGATTACAAGCATTTTTTCTATGTTGGTAACATTGAGGACTGACCAGAAAAGTAGAAGAATGACCAAAACAGTCCTATGACAGCAGACCTAACAGCATGAGGACCCAAATAGAAAGGTGCCACCCTACCTGGAGAGCTGGTCAACAAATGTAGGTCAGCAGAGAAATCTCCACAGTCGTGTCGTGGCCAGCAAGTTTCCTCCTTTAAACATTAGATCAGACAAATGTTGCTGCCATGAAATAGAAGGAATAAATGTGTAACATTTTTGAAATTACTGTCTGTATCTTTTTTCTATAAATATAGACATATAACTATTTTTTTCTGGTCTGCCTATATGAAATCTAGGAGTCTTTTAGTTGAATCCCATGGTCAAAAATGAAACTGCCCCGAGACAATTAGATTCTCCAGTTTTGACATTTTTAACCAAAAGATGACAAGCCTGCCCACCACGACAAGGTAGACTCTTTTCGGGCAGGACCTACACTAAACTACACTATGATAACCTACTTGATGCTAGTCATCGTATTTTTAGTTTTAGATGCCTGTTTGTAATAAGCCTCATCCTAGAACGTGCCTTCTTCCTTTCCAGACTTGTGTAGCACACCCGTGGGTGTTAGCAGTATAAGAGATGTGGGTTTCACAGCTCTTACCTGGACTGACGACACAGCAGAATCCAATGAAACACACACTGAATGAAATCCTATAAAAATGTCTGACAAATATAGTAGCAATCCTGGGTAAATGGCTTGTTCTCACTTCAGCACATATCTCTTATTTAGGGATTCTCTGTAATTTCACTGTCTCCGATATATGTATTCAGACTTTGCAGACAACCGAGGGAGACGCGACACACACTTTACTATTCTCTGGTGCTGGTAAAATCAGTACAGCGACTTGGCGGGAAATTCCACTGGGTATCTCTCTCTCTGTGTCAGTGTGTCTCTAAAATGGCGACTCAGCAGAGTAACACAGACCTCATGGAAGGAGTTGCAGACAGCAGTACTCACGTCCAATATGATCTTTCACTCAGTTCAACTGTTCAGCCTCCTCTCAGTCCTCTAAGGTCCTGCAGCGCTGTCTCTGGTGTCCAAACAATGACAACGGGTTCCTCTTTTCGCCAGCCCCGCCGCACTGACCTTCACCTCTCCTCACCAAATCGTCTCTCCCTCTTCTTCCTGTGTCCTCCCTCACCAGACTTCCTGTCCCAAAACCGATCATAGAGCTGAATCTGGAACTGTTGCTAGTGGCATTTTGTGGCCGAATAAGATATTGCATCAAATTCACATACAGTACTAGAACGTCTGCCGTTATCTTATTGGTAATAAGAGGTTGTTACACTCCCCTCCTACTTGAATACTTGGGTCCCCCAAGAGATTACGCTATGTAGCATAGAGAAACAATAAACATTTTAGCATGTTATATAACGACTGTACTCTTGGTAATCAAAAAAGCACCTCCCACCAATCATACTGAACCTTTGGTAAAATCTGAACGGGAGTAGTATCTATTACTCTGGTGGGTGGATCAACGGTAGCAGGAGTTTTCACAGAAACTGTTCTATGAGAAGTAGTCACAGCTTCCTGAGTACTTTGACCCAAAGTATCATATGTGAGCCTTTGGGTGGGTCTAATGATTCCCTGAGGTCTGGGCTGTGAGTTCACCACCGAATGGTTTGAGACAGTAGGTACTTCAGTATCAGCTAGGCTAGTCTCAAACACTTGACCAGAATTCTCACTTTCTACTGCGGGCTTCAGTTCAGGGGGTGAATCTTCTGTGAACACCCGTTCCACCTCATTTTCCATCAAGCGTATCTCTTCAGCCGTGTAGTCTTTTGATTCACCCTCCAAAGGAGATTCTGAAGACTCAGGTTCAATCCCGGTAGTTAATTCCTCAGGTTCTTCTTGTTCTCTTGATGATGGAGTCTGGGCAGGAATGAATTCAGGAGCGGCTACATTCAAAGGTCTTTCCTGTAAGTCTCTGACTTCCCGTTCACAGAACATGTAGTCCATGCCCCACTCATTGTCATCTTCATCTTCTTCATCAAAGAACGTGGGAACAGATGCAGCAATAGGAGGACTGCCAGCTCTCCGTCGCAACCTTCTAGACCTTCCAGAGTTTGATTTTGGTGGACCAGATCTAGGGATGGGGTCTATCTTTCGCACCGATTCACCATGAAGTTTGTCAACAACGGCCCATTTCAATGCAAGGAACTCCAACTTGTGAGCCGGATAATTTTTCTCAGTGGGCGACAGGCTTCTACTAATGAAAGCTATTGGCTTGAGAAGTCCCTCTTGCTCCTGATACAAAACACCGCCCAGGCCTTCCCAGCTGGCATCCACTTGAAGAACGAAAGGTTTCGTTGAGTCCGCATAGGCCAAGACTGGTGTATGAGTGAGACAATACTTGAGTTCCTCAAAAGCCTGCTCACAGGCTGTGGTCCATTGATCCTCAATCTTCTCTTTAGAACTTCGGGGCCTGGTGGGTTTTCTTGGCACTTCATCTTCAGCTAGGTCTTCCCCAATCATCTCATTTTGTAACAAGTGGTTGAGAGGTCTAGCAATCTTCGGTGTTCTCCATGGAATGTAGCCGGAGAACCACTCAGGCCTTGTGGCATCCTATTGAACTCCAGAAACCCCAATGGGCAGATGAAAGCGGTTTTCTCTTTATCAGAGAACAACAACAGGGGGAATGACAACCCTCAGGGTACCTGGTAACCCCCAGAAGGAGGATATTCCACCTGTCAGGCCATGCACAACATCCCAGTTATCCAACCAGACCGCACCCAACTGGGAGGAGGTGCAATCAATCCTGAACTTTGTGAACCCTTCAGGAAGGCCGAGGCTTCCTGAGAGCTATGCGCCACCAACATTCCTGTCCTGCCAGTTTAGGAAGCTCCCCCAACACGTAGCCTCACTCCATTCATCTAGGCGCAAAATGTCTACTTTTCGCCTAAAAAAAGCCTGTGCTAATACACGATTACAAGCATTTTTTCTATGTTGGTAACATTGAGGACTGACCAGAAAAGTAGAAGAATGACCAAAACAGTCCTATGACAGCAGACCTAACAGCATGAGGACCCAAATAGAAAGGTGCCACCCTACCTGGAGAGCTGGTCAACAAATGTAGGTCAGCAGAGAAATCTCCACAGTCGTGTCGTGGCCAGCAAGTTTCCTCCTTTAAACATTAGATCAGACAAATGTTGCTGCCATGAAATAGAAGGAATAAATGTGTAACATTTTTGAAATTACTGTCTGTATCTTTTTTCTATAAATATAGACATATAACTATTTTTTTCTGGTCTGCCTATATGAAATCTAGGAGTCTTTTAGTTGAATCCCATGGTCAAAAATGAAACTGCCCCGAGACAATTAGATTCTCCAGTTTTGACATTTTTAACCAAAAGATGACAAGCCTGCCCACCACGACAAGGTAGACTCTTTTCGGGCAGGACCTACACTAAACTACACTATGATAACCTACTTGATGCTAGTCATCGTATTTTTAGTTTTAGATGCCTGTTTGTAATAAGCCTCATCCTAGAACGTGCCTTCTTCCTTTCCAGACTTGTGTAGCACACCCGTGGGTGTTAGCAGTATAAGAGATGTGGGTTTCACAGCTCTTACCTGGACTGACGACACAGCAGAATCCAATGAAACACACACTGAATGAAATCCTATAAAAATGTCTGACAAATATAGTAGCAATCCTGGGTAAATGGCTTGTTCTCACTTCAGCACATATCTCTTATTTAGGGATTCTCTGTAATTTCACTGTCTCCGATATATGTATTCAGACTTTGCAGACAACCGAGGGAGACGCGACACACACTTTACTATTCTCTGGTGCTGGTAAAATCAGTACAGCGACTTGGCGGGAAATTCCACTGGGTATCTCTCTCTCTGTGTCAGTGTGTCTCTAAAATGGCGACTCAGCAGAGTAACACAGACCTCATGGAAGGAGTTGCAGACAGCAGTACTCACGTCCAATATGATCTTTCACTCAGTTCAACTGTTCAGCCTCCTCTCAGTCCTCTAAGGTCCTGCAGCGCTGTCTCTGGTGTCCAAACAATGACAACGGGTTCCTCTTTTCGCCAGCCCCGCCGCACTGACCTTCACCTCTCCTCACCAAATCGTCTCTCCCTCTTCTTCCTGTGTCCTCCCTCACCAGACTTCCTGTCCCAAAACCGATCATAGAGCTGAATCTGGAACTGTTGCTAGTGGCATTTTGTGGCCGAATAAGATATTGCATCAAATTCACATACAGTACTAGAACGTCTGCCGTTATCTTATTGGTAATAAGAGGTTGTTACACTCCCCTCCTACTTGAATACTTGGGTCCCCCAAGAGATTACGCTATGTAGCATAGAGAAACAATAAACATTTTAGCATGTTATATAACGACTGTACTCTTGGTAATCAAAAAAGCACCTCCCACCAATCATACTGAACCTTTGGTAAAATCTGAACGGGAGTAGTATCTATTACTCTGGTGGGTGGATCAACGGTAGCAGGAGTTTTCACAGAAACTGTTCTATGAGAAGTAGTCACAGCTTCCTGAGTACTTTGACCCAAAGTATCATATGTGAGCCTTTGGGTGGGTCTAATGATTCCCTGAGGTCTGGGCTGTGAGTTCACCACCGAATGGTTTGAGACAGTAGGTACTTCAGTATCAGCTAGGCTAGTCTCAAACACTTGACCAGAATTCTCACTTTCTACTGCGGGCTTCAGTTCAGGGGGTGAATCTTCTGTGAACACCTGTTCCACCTCATTTTCCATCAAGCGTATCTCTTCAGCCATGTAGTCTTTTGATTCACCCTCCAAAGGAGATTCTGAAGACTCAGGTTCAATCCCGGTAGTTAATTCCTCAGGTTCTTCTTGTTCTCTTGATGATGGAGTCTGGGCAGGAATGAATTCAGGAGCGGCTACATTCAAAGGTCTTTCCTGTAAGTCTCTGACTTCCCGTTCACAGAACATGTAGTCCATGCCCCACTCATTGTCATCTTCATCTTCTTCATCAAAGAACGTGGGAACAGATGCAGCAATAGGAGGACTGCCAGCTCTCCGTCGCAACCTTCTAGACCTTCCAGAGTTTGATTTTGGTGGACCAGATCTAGGGATGGGGTCTATCTTTCGCACCGATTCACCATGACGTTTGTCAACAACGGCCCATTTCAATGCAAGGAACTCCAACTTGTGAGCCGGATAATTTTTCTCAGTGGGCGACAGGCTTCTACTAATGAAAGCTATTGGCTTGAGAAGTCCCTCTTGCTCCTGATACAAAACACCGCCCAGGCCTTCCCAGCTGGCATCCACTTGAAGAACGAAAGGTTTCGTTGAGTCCGCATAGGCCAAGACTGGTGTATGAGTGAGACAATACTTGAGTTCCTCAAAAGCCTGCTCACAGGCTGTGGTCCATTGATCCTCAATCTTCTCTTTAGAACTTCGGGGCCTGGTGGGTTTTCTTGGCACTTCATCTTCAGCTAGGTCTTCCCCAATCATCTCATTTTGTAACAAGTGGTTGAGAGGTCTAGCAATCTTCGGTGTTCTCCATGGAATGTAGCCGGAGAACCACTCAGGCCTTGTGGCATCCTATTGAACTCCAGAAACCCCAATGGGCAGATGAAAGCGGTTTTCTCTTTATCAGAGAACAACAACAGGGGGAATGACAACCCTCAGGGTACCTGGTAACCCCCAGAAGGAGGACACCCCACCCACATTCCACCTGTCAGGCCATGCACAACATCCCAGTTATCCAACCAGACCGCACCCAACTGGGAGGAGGTGCAATCAATCCTGAACTTTGTGAACCCTTCAGGAAGGCCGAGGCTTCCTGAGAGCTATGCGCCACCAACATTCCTGTCCTGCCAGTTTAGGAAGCTCCCCCAACACGTAGCCTCACTCCATTCATCTAGGCGCAAAATGTCTACTTTTCGCCTAAAAAAAGCCTGTGCTAATACACGATTACAAGCATTTCTTCTATGTTGGTAACATTGAGGACTGACCAGAAAAGTAGAAGAATGACCAAAACAGTCCTATGACAGCAGACCTAACAGCATGAGGACCCAAATAGAAAGGTGCCACCCTACCTGGAGAGCTGGTCAACAAATGTAGGTCAGCAGAGAAATCTCCACAGTCGTGTCGTGGCCAGCCAGTTTCCTCCTTTAAACATTAGATCAGACAAATGTTGCTGCCATGAAATAGAAGGAATAAATGTGTAACATTTTTGAAATTACTGTCTGTATCTTTTTTCTATAAATATAGACATATAACTATTTTTTTCTGGTCTGCCTATATGAAATCTAGGAGTCTTTTAGTTGAATCCCATGGTCAAAAATGAAACTGCCCCGAGACAATTAGATTCTCCAGTTTTGACATTTTTAACCAAAAGATGACAAGCCTGCCCACCACGACAAGGTAGACTCTTTTCGGGCAGGACCTACACTAAACTACACTATGATAACCTACTTGATGCTAGTCATCGTATTTTTAGTTTTAGATGCCTGTTTGTAATAAGCCTCATCCTAGAACGTGCCTTCTTCCTTTCCAGACTTGTGTAGCACACCCGTGGGTGTTAGCAGTATAAGAGATGTGGGTTTCACAGCTCTTACCTGGACTGACGACACAGCAGAATCCAATGAAACACACACTGAATGAAATCCTATAAAAATGTCTGACAAATATAGTAGCAATCCTGGGTAAATGGCTTGTTCTCACTTCAGCACATATCTCTTATTTAGGGATTCTCTGTAATTTCACTGTCTCCGATATATGTATTCAGACTTTGCAGACAACCGAGGGAGACGCGACACACACTTTACTATTCTCTGGTGCTGGTAAAATCAGTACAGCGACTTGGCGGGAAATTCCACTGGGTATCTCTCTCTCTGTGTCAGTGTGTCTCTAAAATGGCGACTCAGCAGAGTAACACAGACCTCATGGAAGGAGTTGCAGACAGCAGTACTCACGTCCAATATGATCTTTCACTCAGTTCAACTGTTCAGCCTCCTCTCAGTCCTCTAAGGTCCTGCAGCGCTGTCTCTGGTGTCCAAACAATGACAACGGGTTCCTCTTTTCGCCAGCCCCGCCGCACTGACCTTCACCTCTCCTCACCAAATCGTCTCTCCCTCTTCTTCCTGTGTCCTCCCTCACCAGACTTCCTGTCCCAAAACCGATCATAGAGCTGAATCTGGAACTGTTGCTAGTGGCATTTTGTGGCCGAATAAGATATTGCATCAAATTCACATACAGTACTAGAACGTCTGCCGTTATCTTATTGGTAATAAGAGGTTGTTACACTCCCCTCCTACTTGAATACTTGGGTCCCCCAAGAGATTACGCTATGTAGCATAGAGAAACAATAAACATTTTAGCATGTTATATAACGACTGTACTCTTGGTAATCAAAAAAGCACCTCCCACCAATCATACTGAACCTTTGGTAAAATCTGAACGGGAGTAGTATCTATTACTCTGGTGGGTGGATCAACGGTAGCAGGAGTTTTCACAGAAACTGTTCTATGAGAAGTAGTCACAGCTTCCTGAGTACTTTGACCCAAAGTATCATATGTGAGCCTTTGGGTGGGTCTAATGATTCCCTGAGGTCTGGGCTGTGAGTTCACCACCGAATGGTTTGAGACAGTAGGTACTTCAGTATCAGCTAGGCTAGTCTCAAACACTTGACCAGAATTCTCACTTTCTACTGCGGGCTTCAGTTCAGGGGGTGAATCTTCTGTGAACACCTGTTCCACCTCATTTTCCATCAAGCGTATCTCTTCAGCCATGTAGTCTTTTGATTCACCCTCCAAAGGAGATTCTGAAGACTCAGGTTCAATCCCGGTAGTTAATTCCTCAGGTTCTTCTTGTTCTCTTGATGATGGAGTCTGGGCAGGAATGAATTCAGGAGCGGCTACATTCAAAGGTCTTTCCTGTAAGTCTCTGACTTCCCGTTCACAGAACATGTAGTCCATGCCCCACTCATTGTCATCTTCATCTTCTTCATCAAAGAACGTGGGAACAGATGCAGCAATAGGAGGACTGCCAGCTCTCCGTCGCAACCTTCTAGACCTTCCAGAGTTTGATTTTGGTGGACCAGATCTAGGGATGGGGTCTATCTTTCGCACCGATTCACCATGACGTTTGTCAACAACGGCCCATTTCAATGCAAGGAACTCCAACTTGTGAGCCGGATAATTTTTCTCAGTGGGCGACAGGCTTCTACTAATGAAAGCTATTGGCTTGAGAAGTCCCTCTTGCTCCTGATACAAAACACCGCCCAGGCCTTCCCAGCTGGCATCCACTTGAAGAACGAAAGGTTTCGTTGAGTCCGCATAGGCCAAGACTGGTGTATGAGTGAGACAATACTTGAGTTCCTCAAAAGCCTGCTCACAGGCTGTGGTCCATTGATCCTCAATCTTCTCTTTAGAACTTCGGGGCCTGGTGGGTTTTCTTGGCACTTCATCTTCAGCTAGGTCTTCCCCAATCATCTCATTTTGTAACAAGTGGTTGAGAGGTCTAGCAATCTTCGGTGTTCTCCATGGAATGTAGCCGGAGAACCACTCAGGCCTTGTGGCATCCTATTGAACTCCAGAAACCCCAATGGGCAGATAAAAGCGGTTTTCTCTTTATCAGAGAACAACAACAGGGGGAATGACAACCCTCAGGGTACCTGGTCACCCCCAGAAGGAGGACACCCCACCCACATTCCACCTGTCAGGCCATGCACAACATCCCAGTTATCCAACCAGACCGCACCCAACTGGGAGGAGGTGCAATCAAACCTGAACTTTGTGAACCCTTCAGGAAGGCCGAGGCTTCCTGAGAGCTATGCGCCACCAACATTCCTGTCCTGCCAGTTTAGGAAGCTCCCCCAACACGTAGCCTCACTCCATTCATCTAGGCGCAAAATGTCTACTTTTCGCCTAAAAAAAGCCTGTGCTAATACACGATTACAAGCATTTTTTCTATGTTGGTAACATTGAGGACTGACCAGAAAAGTAGAAGAATGACCAAAACAGTCCTATGACAGCAGACCTAACAGCATGAGGACCCAAATAGAAAGGTGCCACCCTACCTGGAGAGCTGGTCAACAAATGTAGGTCAGCAGAGAAATCTCCACAGTCGTGTCGTGGCCAGCAAGTTTCCTCCTTTAAACATTAGATCAGACAAATGTTGCTGCCATGAAATAGAAGGAATAAATGTGTAACATTTTTGAAATTACTGTCTGTATCTTTTTTCTATAAATATAGACATATAACTATTTTTTTCTGGTCTGCCTATATGAAATCTAGGAGTCTTTTAGTTGAATCCCATGGTCAAAAATGAAACTGCCCCGAGACAATTAGATTCTCCAGTTTTGACATTTTTAACCAAAAGATGACAAGCCTGCCCACCACGACAAGGTAGACTCTTTTCGGGCAGGACCTACACTAAACTACACTATGATAACCTACTTGATGCTAGTCATCGTATTTTTAGTTTTAGATGCCTGTTTGTAATAAGCCTCATCCTAGAACGTGCCTTCTTCCTTTCCAGACTTGTGTAGCACACCCGTGGGTGTTAGCAGTATAAGAGATGTGGGTTTCACAGCTCTTACCTGGACTGACGACACAGCAGAATCCAATGAAACACACACTGAATGAAATCCTATAAAAATGTCTGACAAATATAGTAGCAATCCTGGGTAAATGGCTTGTTCTCACTTCAGCACATATCTCTTATTTAGGGATTCTCTGTAATTTCACTGTCTCCGATATATGTATTCAGACTTTGCAGACAACCGAGGGAGACGCGACACACACTTTACTATTCTCTGGTGCTGGTAAAATCAGTACAGCGACTTGGCGGGAAATTCCACTGGGTATCTCTCTCTCTGTGTCAGTGTGTCTCTAAAATGGCGACTCAGCAGAGTAACACAGACCTCATGGAAGGAGTTGCAGACAGCAGTACTCACGTCCAATATGATCTTTCACTCAGTTCAACTGTTCAGCCTCCTCTCAGTCCTCTAAGGTCCTGCAGCGCTGTCTCTGGTGTCCAAACAATGACAACGGGTTCCTCTTTTCGCCAGCCCCGCCGCACTGACCTTCACCTCTCCTCACCAAATCGTCTCTCCCTCTTCTTCCTGTGTCCTCCCTCACCAGACTTCCTGTCCCAAAACCGATCATAGAGCTGAATCTGGAACTGTTGCTAGTGGCATTTTGTGGCCGAATAAGATATTGCATCAAATTCACATACAGTACTAGAACGTCTGCCGTTATCTTATTGGTAATAAGAGGTTGTTACACTCCCCTCCTACTTGAATACTTGGGTCCCCCAAGAGATTACGCTATGTAGCATAGAGAAACAATAAACATTTTAGCATGTTACATAACGACTGTACTCTTGGTAATCAAAAAAGCACCTCCCACCAATCATACTGAACCTTTGGTAAAATCTGAACGGGAGTAGTATCTATTACTCTGGTGGGTGGATCAACGGTAGCAGGAGTTTTCACAGAAACTGTTCTATGAGAAGTAGTCACAGCTTCCTGAGTACTTTGACCCAAAGTATCATATGTGAGCCTTTGGGTGGGTCTAATGATTCCCTGAGGTCTGGGCTGTGAGTTCACCACCGAATGGTTTGAGACAGTAGGTACTTCAGTATCAGCTAGGCTAGTCTCAAACACTTGACCAGAATTCTCACTTTCTACTGCGGGCTTCAGTTCAGGGGGTGAATCTTCTGTGAACACCTGTTCCACCTCATTTTCCATCAAGCGTATCTCTTCAGCCGTGTAGTCTTTTGATTCACCCTCCAAAGGAGATTCTGAAGACTCAGGTTCAATCCCGGTAGTTAATTCCTCAGGTTCTTCTTGTTCTCTTGATGATGGAGTCTGGGCAGGAATGAATTCAGGAGCGGCTACATTCAAAGGTCTTTCCTGTAAGTCTCTGACTTCCCGTTCACAGAACATGTAGTCCATGCCCCACTCATTGTCATCTTCATCTTCTTCATCAAAGAACGTGGGAACAGATGCAGCAATAGGAGGACTGCCAGCTCTCCGTCGCAACCTTCTAGACCTTCCAGAGTTTGATTTTGGTGGACCAGATCTAGGGATGGGGTCTATCTTTCGCACCGATTCACCATGACGTTTGTCAACAACGGCCCATTTCAATGCAAGGAACTCCAACTTGTGAGCCGGATAATTTTTCTCAGTGGGCGACAGGCTTCTACTAATGAAAGCTATTGGCTTGAGAAGTCCCTCTTGCTCCTGATACAAAACACCGCCCAGGCCTTCCCAGCTGGCATCCACTTGAAGAACGAAAGGTTTCGTTGAGTCCGCATAGGCCAAGACTGGTGTATGAGTGAGACAATACTTGAGTTCCTCAAAAGCCTGCTCACAGGCTGTGGTCCATTGATCCTCAATCTTCTCTTTAGAACTTCGGGGCCTGGTGGGTTTTCTTGGCACTTCATCTTCAGCTAGGTCTTCCCCAATCATCTCATTTTGTAACAAGTGGTTGAGAGGTCTAGCAATCTTCGGTGTTCTCCATGGAATGTAGCCGGAGAACCACTCAGGCCTTGTGGCATCCTATTGAACTCCAGAAACCCCAATGGGCAGATGAAAGCGGTTTTCTCTTTATCAGAGAACAACAACAGGGGGAATGACAACCCTCAGGGTACCTGGTAACCCCCAGAAGGAGGACACCCCACCCACATTCCACCTGTCAGGCCATGCACAACATCCCAGTTATCCAACCAGACCGCACCCAACTGGGAGGAGGTGCAATCAATCCTGAACTTTGTGAACCCTTCAGGAAGGCCGAGGCTTCCTGAGAGCTATGCGCCACCAACATTCCTGTCCTGCCAGTTTAGGAAGCTCCCCCAACACGTAGCCTCACTCCATTCATCTAGGCGCAAAATGTCTACTTTTCGCCTAAAAAAAGCCTGTGCTAATACACGATTACAAGCATTTTTTCTATGTTGGTAACATTGAGGACTGACCAGAAAAGTAGAAGAATGACCAAAACAGTCCTATGACAGCAGACCTAACAGCATGAGGACCCAAATAGAAAGGTGCCACCCTACCTGGAGAGCTGGTCAACAAATGTAGGTCAGCAGAGAAATCTCCACAGTCGTGTCGTGGCCAGCCAGTTTCCTCCTTTAAACATTAGATCAGACAAATGTTGCTGCCATGAAATAGAAGGAATAAATGTGTAACATTTTTGAAATTACTGTTTGTATCTTTTTTCTATAAATATAGACATAACTATTTTTTTCTGGTCTGCCTATATGAAATCTAGGAGTCTTTTAGTTGAATCCCATGGTCAAAAATGAAACTGCCCCGAGACAATTAGATTCTCCAGTTTTGACATTTTTAACCAAAAGATGACAAGCCTGCCCACCACGACAAGGTAGACTCTTTTCGGGCAGGACCTACACTAAACTACACTATGATAACCTACTTGATGCTAGTCATCGTATTTTTAGTTTTAGATGCCTGTTTGTAATAAGCCTCATCCTAGAACGTGCCTTCTTCCTTTCCAGACTTGTGTAGCACACCCGTGGGTGTTAGCAGTATAAGAGATGTGGGTTTCACAGCTCTTACCTGGACTGACGACACAGCAGAATCCAATGAAACACACACTGAATGAAATCCTATAAAAATGTCTGACAAATATAGTAGCAATCCTGGGTAAATGGCTTGTTCTCACTTCAGCACATATCTCTTATTTAGGGATTCTCTGTAATTTCACTGTCTCCGATATATGTATTCAGACTTTGCAGACAACCGAGGGAGACGCGACACACACTTTACTATTCTCTGGTGCTGGTAAAATCAGTACAGCGACTTGGCGGGAAATTCCACTGGGTATCTCTCTCTCTGTGTCAGTGTGTCTCTAAAATGGCGACTCAGCAGAGTAACACAGACCTCATGGAAGGAGTTGCAGACAGCAGTACTCACGTCCAATATGATCTTTCACTCAGTTCAACTGTTCAGCCTCCTCTCAGTCCTCTAAGGTCCTGCAGCGCTGTCTCTGGTGTCCAAACAATGACAACGGGTTCCTCTTTTCGCCAGCCCCGCCGCACTGACCTTCACCTCTCCTCACCAAATCGTCTCTCCCTCTTCTTCCTGTGTCCTCCCTCACCAGACTTCCTGTCCCAAAACCGATCATAGAGCTGAATCTGGAACTGTTGCTAGTGGCATTTTGTGGCCGAATAAGATATTGCATCAAATTCACATACAGTACTAGAACGTCTGCCGTTATCTTATTGGTAATAAGAGGTTGTTACACTCCCCTCCTACTTGAATACTTGGGTCCCCCAAGAGATTACGCTATGTAGCATAGAGAAACAATAAACATTTTAGCATGTTATATAACGACTGTACTCTTAGTAATCAAAAAAGCACCTCCCACCAATCATACTGAACCTTTGGTAAAATCTGAACGGGAGTAGTATCTATTACTCTGGTGGGTGGATCAACGGTAGCAGGAGTTTTCACAGAAACTGTTCTATGAGAAGTTGTCACAGCTTCCTGAGTACTTTGACCCAAAGTATCATATGTGAGCCTTTGGGTGGGTCTAATGATTCCCTGAGGTCTGGGCTGCGAGTTCACCACCGAATGGTTTGAGACAGTAGGTACTTCAGTATCAGCTAGGCTAGTCTCAAACACTTGACCAGAATTCTCACTTTCTACTGCGGGCTTCAGTTCAGGGGGTGAATCTTCTGTGAACACCTGTTCCACCTCATTTTCCATCAAGCGTATCTCTTCAGCCATGTAGTCTTTTGATTCACCCTCCAAAGGAGATTCTGAAGACTCAGGTTTAATCCCGGTAGTTAATTCCTCAGGTTCTTCTTGTTCTCTTGATGATGGAGTCTGGGCAGGAATGAATTCAGGAGCGGCTACATTCAAAGGTCTTTCCTGTAAGTCTGACTTCCCGTTCACAGAACATGTAGTCCATGCCCCACTCATTGTCATCTTCATCTTCTTCATCAAAGAACGTGGGAACAGATGCAGCAATAGGAGGACTGCCAGCTCTCCGTCGCAACCTTCTAGACCTTCTAGAGTTTGATTTTGGTGGACCAGATCTAGAGATGGGGTCTATCTTTCGCACCGATTCACCATGAAGTTTGTCAACAACGGCCCATTTCAATGCAAGGAACTCCAACTTGTGAGCCGGATAATTTTTCTCAGTGGGCGACAGGCTTCTACTAATGAAAGCTATTGGCTTGAGAAGTCCCTCTTGCTCCTGATACAAAACACCGCCCAGGCCTTCCCAGCTGGCATCCACTTGAAGAACGAAAGGTTTTGTTGAGTCCGCATAGGCCAAGACTGGTGTATGAGTGAGACAATACTTGAGTTCCTCAAAAGCCTGCTCACAGGCTGTGGTCCATTGATCCTCAATCTTCTCTTTAGAACTTCGGGGCCTGGTGGGTTTTCTTGGCACTTCATCTTCAGCTAGGTCTTCCCCAATCATCTCATTTTGTAACAAGTGGTTGAGAGGTCTAGCAATCTTCGGTGTTCTCCATGGAATGTAGCCGGAGAACCACTCAGGCCTTGTGGCATCCTATTGAACTCCAGAAACCCCAATGGGCAGATGAAAGCGGTTTTCTCTTTATCAGAGAACAACAACAGGGGGAATGACAACCCTCAGGGTACCTGGTCACCCCCAGAAGGAGGACACCCCACCCACATTCCACCTGTCAGGCCATGCACAACATCCCAGTTATCCAACCAGACCGCACCCAACTGGGAGGAGGTGCAATCAATCCTGAACTTTGTGAACCCTTCAGGAAGGCCGAGGCTTCCTGAGAGCTATGCGCCACCAACATTCCTGTCCTGCCAGTTTAGGAAGCTCCCCCAACACGTAGCCTCACTCCATTCATCTAGGCGCAAAATGTCTGCTTTTCGCCTAAAAAAAGCCTGGGCTAATACACGATTACAAGCATTTTTTCTATGTTGGTAACATTGAGGACTGACCAGAAAAGTAGAAGAATGACCAAAACAGTCCTATGACAGCAGACCTAACAGCATGAGGACCCAAATAGAAAGGTGCCACCCTACCTGGAGAGCTGGTCAACAAATGTAGGTCAGCAGAGAAATCTCCACAGTCGTGTCGTGGCCAGCAAGTTTCCTCCTTTAAACATTAGATCAGACAAATGTTGCTGCCATGAAATAGAAGGAATAAATGTGTAACATTTTTGAAATTACTGTCTGTATCTTTTTTCTATAAATATAGACATATAAGTATTTTTTTCTGGTCTGCCTATATGAAATCTAGGAGTCTTAGTTGAATCCCATGGTCAAAAATGAAACTGCCCCGAGACAATTATATTCTCCAGTTTTGACATTTTTAACCAAAAGATGACAAGCCTGCCCACCACGACAAGGTACACTCTTTTCGGGCAGGACCTACACTAAACTACACTATGATAACCTACTTGATGCTAGTCATCGTATTTTTAGTTTTAGATGCCTGTTTGTAATAAGCCTCATCCTAGAACGTGCCTTCTTCCTTTCCAGACTTGTTTACGAAGAGCTACATAAGAACAACCCTTTTCATTCACAAAACAAAGAACAGAATTAAAATGGTTGTCACTGTTATCTTAGGCAGGTATGCAGTGGTGAGCAATGATCACCTGTAATGTCCCCACACATTTCCCCTTCTTTAATCAATGCAGAGCTCTCTTCCACATAGATGCCTTAAGTCTGAAAGTTCTAAAGCGTTTTAATTGCAGTGAAGTTTGTTTTACAGAAAACTGCCTTTGTCGCCCTCCTCATCCTACCAGTTCTCAGGTTTACTAATATAGAAAAATGGTCACAATAGTGTGTTACAATAAATAATTGCATGTTAAATCAAAAATTAGGGCTTTTTTTAGAATTAAAACTCCAAAACATCTGAATGGAGCCCATGGCAACAGGGGGAATGACAACCCTCAGGGTACTGTGGTCACCCCCTGAAGGAGGACACCCCACCCACATTCCACCTGTCAGGCCATGCACAACATCCCAGTTATCCCACCAGACCGCACCCAACTGGGAGGAGGTGCAATCAATCCTGAACTTCGTGAACCCTTCAGGAAGGCCGAGGCTTCCTGAGAGCTATGCGCCACCAACATTCCTGTCCTGCCAGTTTCAGAGCTCCCCCAAGATGTAGCATCACTCCATTCATCTAGGCACAGAGTGTATTTCTTCTTCCCCCTTTTACAGTCGTCACGCTCTTGTAATCCGCACAGGCAGCAGGGAAGAGACTTACACCTGACATATTTCAACAACCCTAAAGCTCATGTCAAAAGCTCACAGTAAGGGGTGGACTGACAACTCATGGAGCTCTTGGGCAATAGGAGATCGTGGGGCCCCATGTGTCCTCACCCACACTCAAGCCACACCTACACAAAGCTCCACCTACATACTGCACTGTTTACATTATATGCATTTGTGGCAGCCATCCTCCACATATTGCATCCCAGCTGCAGAGAAGGGCCCTTCAGCAAACTGTAGAAGCTGTTGGGCCCCCATGTTCAGGAATAAGCCAATGCCCAATTTATGTTTGCAGCTCAGGCTCACAGAGATTCCTTTTGCTATTGCTGGGGAGCCACAAAAGACATGACAGGTTGAAAGTTGTTCGCCATCTGAGAACCTGTCAGGTGCCGTAGGCTTCCCAACCATTACTCTAGGAATCTCTGTGAGCCTGATCATTTGGTTATTATAGCACAGCCTGCATAGACGTTCCTGACTTCCTTTTGTAGAAGCTGATGGGCACTTTCAGGTATAAATTTGGACAATGTGCAGCAGCTATCTTTGTGACGCAACTAGGTGCGTTTTATGAAACCAGTGGACCTGTGTACAAGATCATAACTTGGGCCCTAATACTAGATAAAAAGGTGTGGTGTACGCAGCACGCTGCTAAATAATTGGATGTGGTTTTCAGGGGTCTGTAGGTAGCACCTGCTGGCTACGTAGTACAGTAAAGATTCCCGATGATTGAGGGGTTATAGTGGTTGTAAAGGCTCAAGGTTTGTTACCTTTATGCATTCTATGTATGAAAGTAAAAAACCTGTGTGCAGCAGCTCTGGCTGCAGAGCTAGAGCTGTGAGTGATCCTTGTGGACGGGCTGCAGAGGGGACGGGGCTTGCCATGCCTGCTCTCGACTGTCTCCATTCTGTACTCAGGTTAGGGGATCTGTGCGTGTGTGAGGTGACCTTCATGTCACTGATCTATGGGGACTGACAGGAAGCTGCTGAGGAGCGTACCATGTACAGAGATCGCTCTATGACTGGTGCTCTGCAACAATTAGAGGAGCAGTAAAAGAGCCCCTCATGGGGAACCCTACAGGACATTGGGCAGTGCCCAAGTATTTGTATGGTCAGTCCGCCCCTGGGTCCTTGTGTTAACATGTCTCTTCCATGCGCTCTAGTTACCACAGATCCTTTAGTAAAAATGGCCAAATGGGCTTCGGTAAGTGCCCGTCCCCCTCCTCTAAATCCCCTAGCTACCAATTCTTCCTCTCTCTGCAGGATGCCTGTGCTTTAGAAACACGTGATCGGTGGGTGTGACTTGTGTCCTTGCAGGAGAACAGCCAAGTGCTGCTGCTCTCTTGACTGGTCAGCTGCCGAATGAGCGTACCTCCTTGCAACACGTTGATAAACTAGCCTGGGCATGCCCCCTCACTGTGTGGCCATGCCCCTAAGCCACACCTCTCACATCAGACCCCGCCCCCTCCTTTCTTTATCTGGGTTATTCAAATGCAAGCACTCAGCCCCGCCCCTCATTCCCATCGCTCACCCTTGGCTGTATAATATATAATAATGGCGTGTCATGTACTCACTATTTGATGTACCATAACATGGTGACATGGTCATCGTATTAATATGTCCCTTACATGCGCTCTAGTTCCCTCAGATCCATTAGTAAAAATGGCCGAATGGGCTTCGGTAAGTGCCTGCCCCTCCTCTGAATCCCCTAGCTACCATTTCTTCCTCTCTCTGCAGGATGCCTGTGCTGTAGAAACACGTGAATGGAGGGTGTGCCTTGTGTCCTTGCAGGAGAACAGCCAAGTGCTGCTGCTCTCTTGACTGGTCAGCTGCCGAATGAGAGTACCTCATTGCAACACGTTGATAAACTAGCCTGGGCATGCCCCCTCACTGTGTGGCCATGCCCCTAAGCCACACCTCTCACATCAGGCCCCGCCCCCTCCTTTCTTTCTCTGGGTTATTCAAATGCAAGCACTCAGCCCCGCCCCTCATTCCCATCGCTCACCCTTGGCTGTATAATATATAATAATGGCGTGTCATGTACTCACTGTTTGATGTACCATAACATGGTGACATGTTCCTCGTATTAATATGTTTCTTCCATGCATTCTAGTTACCAAAGATCCTTTAGTAAAAATGGCCGAATGGGCTTCAGCAAGTGTTCACCCCTCCTCTGAATCCCCTAGCTACCATTTCTTCCTCTTTCTGCAGGATGCCTGTGCTGTAGAAACACGTGAATGGAGGGTGTGCCCTGTGTCCTTGCAGGAGAACAGCCAAGTGCTGCTGCTCTCTTGACTGATCAGCTGCCGAATGAGAGTACCTCAATGCAACACGTTGATAAACTAGCCTGGGCATGCCCCCTCACTGTGTGGCCACGCCCCTAAGCCACACCTCTCACATCATGCCCCGCCCCCTCCTTTCTTTCTCTGGGTTATTCAAATGCAAGCACTCAGCCCCGCCCCTCATTCCCATCGCTCACCCTTGGCTGTATAATATATAATAATAGCGTGTCATGTACTCACTGCTTGATGTACCAGAACATGGTGACATGGTCGTCGTATTAATATGTCCCTTACATGCACTCTAGTTCCCTCAGCCAAGTGCTGCTGCTCTCTTGACTGGTCAGCTGCCGAATGAGAGTACCTCATTGCAACATGTTGATAAACTAGCCTGGGCATGCCCCCTCACTGTGTGGCCACGCCCCTAAGTCCCACCTCTCGCATCAGGCCCCGCCCCCTCCTTTCTTTTTCTGGGTTATTCAAATGCAAGCACTCAGCCCCGCCCCTCATTCCCATCGCTCACCCTTGGCTGTATAATATATAATGATAGCGTGTCATATACTCACTATTTGATGTACCATAACATGGTGATATGGTCGTTGTATTCATATGTCCCTTACATGCGCTCTAGTTCCTTCAGATCCATTAGTAAAAATGGCCGAATGGGCTTCAGCAAGTGCCCGCCCCTCCTCCGAATCGCCTAGCTACCATTTCTTCCTCTCTCTGCAGGATGCCTGTGCTGTAGAAACATGGGAATGGAGGGTGTGACTTGTGTCCTTACAGGAGAACAGCCAAGTGCTACTGCTCTCTTGACTGGTCAGCTGCCGAATGAGAGTACCTCATTGCAACACGTTGATAAACTAGCCTGGGCAAGCCCCCTCACTGTGTGGCCACGCCCCTAAGTCCCACCTCTCACATCAGGCCCCGCCCCCTCCTTTCTTTCTCTGGGTTATTCAAATGCAAGCACTCAGCCCCGCCCCTCATTCCCATCGCTCACCCTTGGCTGTATAATATATAATAATGGCGTGCCATGTACTCACTGTTTGATGTACCATAACATGGTGACATGGTCGTCGTATTAATATGTCTCTTCCATGCGTTCTAGTTACCACAGATCCTTTAGTAAAAATGGCCGAATGGGCTTCAGCAAGTGCTCACCCCTCCTCTGAATCCCCTAGCTACCATTTCTTCCTCTTTCTGCAGGATGCCTGTGCTGTAGAAACACGTGAATGGAGGGTGTGCCTTGTGTCCTTGCAGGAGAACAGCCAAGTGCTGCTGCTCTCTTGACTGGTCAGCTGCCGAATGAGAGTACCTCAATGCAACACGTTGATAAACTAGCATAGCCCCGCCCCCTCGCTGTGTGGCCACGCCCCCGAGCCCCGCCTCTCACATCAGGTCCCGCCCCCTCCTTTCTTTCCCTGGGTTATTCAAATGCAAGCACTCAGCCCCGCCCCTCATTCCCATCGCTCACCCTTGGCTGTATAATATATAATAATGGCGTGTCATGTACTCACTATTTGATGTACCATAACATGGTGACATGGTCGTCGTATTAATATGTCCCTTACATGCGCTCTAGTTCCCTCAGATCCATTAGTAAAAATGGCCGGATGGGCTTCAGCAAGTGCCCGCCCCTCCTCTGAATCCCCTAGCTACCATTTCTTCCTCTTTCTGCAGGATGCCTGTGCTGTAGAAACACGTGAATGGAAGGTGTGCCTTGTGTCCTTGCAGGAGAACAGCCAAGTGCTACTGCTCTCTTGACTGGTCAGCTGCCGAATGAGAGTACCTCATTGCAACACGTTGATAAACTAGCCTAGCCCCACCCCCTCACTGTGTGGCCACGCCCCCGAGCCCCGCCTCTCACATCAGGTCCCGCCCCCTCCTTTCTTTCCCTGGGTTATTCAAATGCAAGCACTCAGCCCCGCCCCTCATTCCCATCGCTCACCCTTGGCTGTATAATATATAATAATGGTGTGTCATGTACTCACTATTTGATGTACCATAACATGGTGACATGGACGTTGTATTAATATGTCCCTTACATGCGCTCTAGTTCCCTCAGATCCATTAGTAAAAATGGCCGAATGGGCTTCAGCATGTGCCCGCCCCTCCTCTGAATCCCCTAGCTACCATTTCTTCCTCTCTCTGCAGGATGCCTGTGCTGTAGAAACACGTGAATGGAAGGTGTGCCTTGTGTCCTTGCAGGAGAACAGCCAAGTGCTACTGCTCTCTTGACTGGTCAGCTGCCGAATGAGAGTACCTCATTGCAACACGTTGATAAACTAGCCTAGCCCCACCCCCTCACTGTGTGGCCACGCCCCCGAGCCCCGCCTCTCACATCAGGTCCCGCCCCCTCCTTTCTTTCCCTGGGTTATTCAAATGCAAGCACTCAGCCCCGCCCCTCATTCCCATCGCTCACCCTTGGCTGTATAATATATAATAATGGTGTGTCATGTACTCACTATTTGATGTACCATAACATGGTGACATGGACGTTGTATTAATATGTCCCTTACATGCGCTCTAGTTCCCTCAGATCCATTAGTAAAAATGGCCGAATGGGCTTCAGCAAGTGCCCGCCCCTCCTCTGAATCCCCTAGCTACCATTTCTTCCTCTCTCTGCAGGATGCCTGTGCTGTAGAAACACGTGAATGGAGGGTGTGCCTTGTGTCCTTGCAGGAGAACAGCCAAGTGCTGCTGCTCTCTTGACTGGTCAACTGCCAAATGAGAGTACCTCATTGCAACACGTTGATAGACTAGCCTAGCCCCACCCCCTGGACTCATGGCCACGCCCCTAAACTCCATCCCTCATCACATCAGGCCCCGCCCCCTCATTGCGCTTTTTTTTCCCTTATGCAACCGCAAGCACTCAGACCCTTCCCCTCATTCCCATCGCCCGCCTTTGGATTTACCAATCATGTTTATGAGCAGCAGTCTGCAGCGACATCGGGCAGCAACGGACAGTGTCAGTGACATGGGGGGGAGCGATCTGCAGCGACATCGGACAATGTCAGTGACATGGGGGGGAGCAGTGTCAGTGACATGGGGGGTAGGGACAGTGTCAGTGACATGGGGGGGAGCAGTCTGCAGCGACATCGGACAATGTCAGTGACATGGGGGGGAGCAGTGTCAGTGACATGGAGGGGGGGAGGACAGTGTCAGTGACATGGGTGGGAGCAGTCTGCAGCTACATCAGACAATGTCAGTGACATGGGGGGGAGCAGTGTCAGTGTCATGTTGGGGGGGAGGGACAGTGTCAGCGACATTGGTGGGAGCAGAGCCAGTGACTTGGGGAGTGGCAGTAACATGGGGGGAAGTGTCAGTGACATATTGGGGGCAGTGACATAAGGGGCAGTGTCAGTTACTGGGGGGGGGGGGTGGCAGTAACATGGGGGGGAAGTGTCAGTGACATATGGGGGTGTCAGTGTCAGTGACTGGGGTGAAGCAGTGTCAGTGACATATGGGAGGCAGTGGCGGTGACATGGGGGGAGCAGTGTCAGTGTCACGTTGGGGGGGAGGGACAGTGTCAGCGACATTGGTGGGAGCAGAGCCAGTGACTTGGGGGGGTGGCAGTAACATGGGGGGAAGCAGTGTCAGTGACATATGGGGGCAGTGGCGGTGACATGGGGGGAGCAGTGTCAGTGACATAGGGGGGAGCAGTGTCAGTGACATGGGGGAGAGCAGTGAAGTGACATGGGGAGGACAACGTTAGTGACATGGGGGGAGCAGTGAAGTGACACGGCCCCTCCATGTCACTGCTCACCCCCATGTCACTGCCACTGCTCCCCCCCATGTGCATGACACTTTTCATCCCATGTGCCTGACACTGCCTCCCCCCATGTCACTGCCCCCCCTCCCCCGTCTCTGCCTCTCTCTAATCCATTATGCTCCAAAATCCGCAGATCCGATTGATCTTGTAACCCATAGTGATCCGCTTCACTGGTGTGCCATCTGTAAGGGGTTAACTGTGGCAGCTCTGTGCTACAGTTGGAGATCAGCTTCTTCGGCCTGAAACTGGCACATGCGCAGTTGCTTCACGGAAAACATATCTTCACAGGATACATATTTTACCCCAACACTGGTCAATTGGTGAATTGTCATTTATTAGGCAGATGGGTGCAGCCTGAGTGTGATAGAAAGCCATGCTCCAGCCCTGGAGAGCCTCTACTATAGGAATAAAGTGACAGCGCAGTCATCCTGCCGTCATCTATCTACCTTTTCCATGTTTTTCTATTGTTGCTGGAGGAGGGTCTATAGTTGCTGGGAGGGCTATCTACTGCTGCTGGGGGAGGGTGGGGGCGCTCTCTGTTGGTGGTGCTGCTGGAGGAGGAGGGGCTATCTATTGTTGGGGGGGGGGGGGGCACTACTTAATGTTGTTGGGGAGGCTATCTGTTGTTGCTGATGGCGGGCTATCTATTGATGCTGCTGGATGGGGGGGGGGGGGGGGGGCTATCTGTTGGCACAGAAGAGGGGCTATCCATTGTTGCTGGGGGGGTACAAATGACTATCTGTTGGTGCTGCTGGAGGAGAGGATATTTACTGTTGCTGGAGGGGAGCTATCTACTGGTGTTGCTGGAGAAGGGGTTATCATTGGGGGGGCACACTATATTGTTTGGGGAGCTATCTATTGGCTCTGCTGGAGGAGGGGCTATCTATTGGCACTGCCGGATGGTGGACTGCCTATTGTTGCTGGGGGGGTGCTGTTTATTGTTGTGGGGGGCTATCTCTTGGTGCTGCTGGAGGAGGGGATATCGGTGCTGGGGGGGCTATGTCTTGTTGTAGAGGAAGGGCTATTTATTGTTGGGGGGGTCTATCTATTGTTGCTGAAGAGGGTCTATCGTTGCTGGGTGGGCTATTGTTGCTGGAAGGGGGGGGGGCACCCTCTGTTGGTGGTGCTTGAGGAGGAGGGGCTATCTATGATTGCGGGGGGGGGGGGGGGGGGGACTATTTAATGTTGTTTTGGGGAGTCTATCTGTTGCTGATGGCGGGCTCTCTATTGGCGCTTCTTGATGGGGGGCAATCTGTTGTCACAGACGAGGGTCTCTCTATTGTTGCTGTTCCCACCTCCGCTCCGCAGTCTCCTCCCTCCTACACCCAGATTAACCCCGCCCGTATGTCCGTGGCTCCGCCTACTTTTGCGGGCTTCAGAGGTCATTGGTCTGTAAGCCTGACACTTCACTGCGCCGGAAACGTGCTGATCCCAGCAGCTCCGGGACCCGACTGAGCTGAAGCGCGGAAGATCTCTGAAAGGCACTGATTGGTTGCTAGGGACGCAGCGTCCTTAGCAACACATGCCCCGCCCCTACAGCACGCTCCTCCTCCTAGCGCGCGCTGTCGTTCTTCACAACAGGGTAATGTGTCAGGTGAACCTCCGCCAAAACGCAATGTGAGGAAGAAGGATTTTTTGTATCAGTGGGTTTCAAGCGGCCGCTCAGTGAGCCGGGGGGCACATAATCAGATTCAGATGTTGTTGGGAGGGCGCATTTATTTTTTTTGGAGGGGGGCAATCTATTCGCATTGCTGGATGGTGAACTACCTATGGGGGAGGGGGTACACTTTTGTTGGGGGCGCTATCTGTTGGTGGTGCTGCTGGAGGAGGAGGGGCTATCTATGGTTGGGGAGGCCCCTTATTTAACCACTTGAGCCCCAGAGGATTTACCCCCCCTTAATGACCAGGCCTCTTTTTGCTACTCGGCGTTGCACTAATTCAACTGATAATTACGCGGTCATGCAATGCTGCACCCAAATGAAATTTACATCCTTTTTTTCACACAAATAGAGCTTTCTTTCGGTGTAATTTGATCACCTGTGCGCTTTTTATTTTTTACGCTATAAACAAAAAAAGGCCAAAAATTTTGAAGAAAAACTATTTTTTACTTTCAGCTATAAAAAATATATAGTAAACTCAAAGTTGGTTATAAATTTAGGCCAAAATGTATTCTGCTACGTGTTTTTGGTAAAAAAAATCCCAATAAGTGTATATTGATTGCTTTGTGTGAAAGTTATAGCGTCTACAAACTATGGTATAGATACTGCAATTTACGCCATTTTTTTGCTATACAGCGCTGCGCTAGTTTAACAGACAATTGTGCGGTCATGCAATACGGTACATAAATGAAATTTACATCCTTTTTTTTTCCCACAAATTGAGCTTTCTTTCGGTGGTATTTGATCGCCTGTGCGGTTTTTATTTTTTGCGCTATAAATAAAAAGGCTGACAATTTTGAGGGAAAAAAAACAATATTTTGGACTTTTTGCTATAAAACATGTCCAGTAAAAAAAAATTTAAAAATCAAATTTAGTCATAAATTTCTGCCAAAATGCATTCTGCGACATGTCTTTGCTAAAAAAAAAAAAACCCAATACATGTAAATTAATTGGTTTACGTGAAAGTTATAGCGTTTACAAATGGCGGGAAAGATACTGGAATTTTTAGGTTTTTTTTATACTAATCATGGTGGCGATCAGCGACTTATGGCGGGACTGCGGCGGACATTCTGACATTGGGGGGTACTGACTTGGGGTCACTGACATCCCCAGTGACACCAATACAGTGATCAGTGCAAAAAAAAAAAAACACTGACACTGTACTAATGACACTTGGGAAGAAGGGGTTAAGTTTATTTTTCAGGGAAAGGGTTAACTGTGTGAGGGGAGTGTTTTACTAGGGGGCGGGGTATGTACTGCAGGGAACACTGCTGATCGGGAGAGAGAAACTCTTCTGTCCCGATCAGCCGGTCAGGAGCTGTCAGGGAATTGACAGAAAGCACAGCTACTGCAGCTGTGCTCTCTGTCAGCGATTGCCGCCGATCGCCGGGACATAGCCGGTAACTGACATCTGCGGCTGTGATCGGCGGGACAGGTAGGGCGGCCGTGCGCCCCCTACTTGTGTACAAAATGCACGTTTTAAAATGTGCCTTTGCCCAGCCGTGCCGCTGGGCAAAGGCAGTGGTTACAGTGGCTGGGCAGCATGTAGTTAAGAAAAGCAACAAAAAGCTAAAACAAAGATGAAGTCAAAGGGTGGTACAAGGAATATGCAGGACAACTAGAACACCTGTAGTTCAAAGGCAGAAACAGTACAACTCTGGTATCCACCAGCATATATCTCCCAGTGGCAGGCAGAGTAGAAGTGTATCACCATAAGGTGCATGACGTCTTGCGCTCTATCTTGCGCATGTGTGGAATAGAGTTTTCAAAAAGGTGATGCAGGAGAATAGACGCTGGCTGCACAGGAGCAGCCTGAAAAGGGAACCGACTTTCTTCCTTTGGAGAAGTCCTTCTGGTCAAAGATTTCAAGTCTCCATCTGAGAGTTTACAAAATGCTGCTGTACCAGTAGCTTTCTGGTGAGTGCATAGCGGTGGTAGTTTGTCCTTACTAGATTCCACAGCACCTGCTTTGAATTGAACACTACTGTGTATTGTAGTGCCACGGACACATCGCTTCATCTTGCCTACACTGATTGATTTGGAACTGAGCAGTGCTGTGTCTTGTAGTGCCATGGACACATCACTCTACTTTATTTCACTTACACTGATTTCTTTCATTTTGTGGATGCCATATGTTTGTTTATTGCATTATTTAGTTTATGGATTGATTATTTTACACCTGGCCTTTATTTCTGTGATTTATCATTATATAATTTGCACTGGTGTTATAATTTCTTGTATTTAATGTTCAGCGCAGCACTTTGCATATACAGGTGAAACTTGAAAAATTAGAATATTGTGCAAAAGTTCATTTATTTCAGTAATGCAACTTAAAAGGTGAAACTAATATATGAGATAGACTCATTACATGCAAAGCAAGATAGTTCAAGCCGTGATTTGTCATCATTATGATGATTATGGCTTACAGCTCATGAAAACCCCAAATCCACAATCTCAGAAAATTAGAATATTACATGCAATCACTAAAACAAGGATTGTACATAGAACAATATCGGACCTCTGAAAAGTGTAAGCATGCATATGTACTCAGTACTTGGTTTGGGCCCCTTTTGCAGCAATTACTGCCTCAATGCGGCGTGGCATGGAAGGTATCAGTCTGTGGCCCTGCTGAAGTGTTATGGAAGACCAGGATGCTTCAGTAGCAGCCTTCAACTCTTCTGCATTGTTCAGGTCTCATGTCTCTCATCTTTCTCTTGGCAATGCCCCATAGATTCTCTATGGGGTTCAGGTAAGACGAGTTTGCTGGCCAATCAAGCACAGTAATCCCACGGTCATTGAACCAGGTTTTGGTGCTTTTGGCAGTGTGGGCAGGTGCATCCCCATAAAGCTTGTCTGCGGAAGGAAGCATGAAGTGCTCCAAAATCTCCTGGTAGACGGCTGCGTTGACCCTGGACTTAATGAAGCACAGTGGACCAAGACCAGCAGATGACATGGCTCCCCAAATCAACAAAGACTGTGGAAACTTCACACTGGACTTCAAGCATCTTGCAGTGTGTGCCTCTCCATTCTTCCTCCATACTCTGGGTCCTTGGTTTCCAAATGAGATGCAAAAGTTTTTCTCATCAGAAAAGAGGACTTTGGACCACTGAGCAACAGACCAGGTCTGTTTTTCTTTGGCCCAGGTAAGATGTTTCTGATGTTGTTTGTTGTTCAGGAGCGGCTTGACAAGAGGAATACAACATTTGAAGCCCATGTCCAGGATCCGTCTGTGTGTGGTGGCTCTTGATGCACTGACTCCAGTCTCAGTCCACTCCTTGTGAAAGTCCCCAACACTTTTGAATGGCCTTTTCCTGACAATCCTCTCCAGGCTGCGGTCATCCCTGCTGCTTGTGCACCTTTTTCTTCCACACTTTTCCCTTCCACATAACTTTCTATTAACTAGCTGCTGACCGCAGATAGCCGAATGACGGCTGCACTGCGGCCGGCCAGTTCTGAGTGGACGTCATATGACGTCCTCCCAGAACGCGCTCTCCTGCGCGCCCCAGGGGGCGCGCACCCGGCGATCTCTGTGATCGCTGTGTCCTACGGACACAGCTGATCACGTGATGTGGTAAAAGGCCAATCACAGCGGCCTTTTACCACGTGATCAGCGGTGTCCAATGACACGCTGATCAGAGGGAAATGCAAGTGCCGGTTCTCGGCTGCACTTTCCTCACGCTGTCAGATCGTGAGGAAAGTACTGCCGAGAACCGGCAGTTGTCAGAGCGGGGATCGGCACCGATCATCAGGGCACTGATGATCAGTGCCCTGATGATCGGTGCCCCGCAGTGCCACCTGCAAGTTCCGCCCACCTGTGCCCAGCAGTGCGCCCACTAGCTCCGCCCACCTGTGCCCAGCAGTGCACCCACCTGTGCCACTCTGCAGTGCCACCTACCTGTGCCCAGAAGTGCCACCCACCTGTGCCCAGCTGTGCCCACCCACCTGTGCCCACCAGTGCCACCCACCTGTGCCCACCCACCAGTGCTGCCAGTCAGTGCCACCAGTCAGTGCCCAGCAGTGATGCCAGTCAGTGCCGTCTATCAGTACCCATAATCAGTGCCGCCTATCAGTGCTGCATATTAGTGCCGCCTATCCGTGCCACCTCATTAGTGCCGCCTATCAGTGCCCATCAGTGCCGCCTATCAGTGCCCATCAGTGCTGCCTCATCAACGCACATCAGTGAAGGAGAAAAAATACCTGTTTGAAAAATTTTATAAAAGAAACAAAGAAACTTTTTTTTTTTTTTCAAATTTTTTGCACTTTTTTTATTTATAGCGCAAAAAGTAAAGCGCCCAGTGGCGATTAAATACCACCAAAAGAAAGCTCTATTTGTGAGAAAAAAATGATCAAAATTTCATATGGGTACAATGTTGCATGACCGCGCAATTGTCAATCAAAGTGCGGCAGCGCTGAAAGCTGAAAATTGGCCTGGTAAATAAGGGGGTATAAGTGCCTGGTAGGCAAGTGGTTAATGTGCTTTGATACAGCACTTTGGGAACATCCAACTTCTTTTGCAATTACCTTTTGAGGCTTTCCCTCCTTATGGAGGGTGTCGATGGTTTTCTGCACAACTGTCAGGTCAGCAGTCTTTCCCATGATTGTGATTCCTACTGACCCAGACTGAGAGACCATTTAAAGGCTCAGGAACCCTTTGCAGGTGTTATGGCTTAATTAGCTGATTAGAGTGGGACACTTTGAGCCTAGAATATTGTACCTTTTCACAATATTCTAATTTTCTGAGACTGGATTTGGGGTTTTCATGAACTGTAAGCCATAATCATCACAATTATGACAAATCATGGCTTGAACTATCTTGCTTTGCATGTAATGAGTCTATCTCATAGATTAGTTTCACCTTTTAAGTTTCATTACTGAAATAAAAGAACTTTTGCACGATATTCTAATTTTTCGAGTTTCACCTGTATATGCAAAGTGCTGCGCTGAACATTAAATACAGAGTTTCACCTGTATGTGTTACGAGATCCGTTGTTACTGTCTCTTGTGCTAGCAGCTTGTTTTCCTCATATCAGCGCTCGCCATATATTTATATTTTAAATAGTTTCTGTTTGCTGCTGTGTAATGCTGGCTTCCTTTCTGACCATTTGTGCTATCATTTGCGGTTTGAAGCACACTGTCAATGATTCTATCTTAAAGTAAACCTTTAATGGGGGAAATGCAGGAGTGGCCACTGCTGTCCTTTTTTGAAAATTCTGTTATGCTGTATGATGATTCACCAGTTTAGTGATATTCTTTCTTCTTTTTTAATTTAATTCAGAAAATGAGGTTCAGACCCGCCATAACATTCTGTTTTCAATGTCCCTTTCCTCTTGTCCTTGGGGGGGGGGGGGGTCCAATGCTGTTGTCCCCTTTTCCCTGATATCACATGTCTCCTTTCGTTGGTCAGTTGCTAATGAGACACTCATGCATGCCTGCTGCAATCCGAAACCTTAGCCAGGCTTTGTGCATCCATAGACACACTCCTGGCAAGCAATTCCTCCTCCCGGCAATTTGACTGATGGCAGCAAGAGGCTATTTCTCTGCTGCCCTTAGTGACTCCTGTAGAACAAGGGAGTTTAGAGAACAGCACTGTTTGATCCTGGAGCTGCGGCATTGACAGGGACAGTGTGTTTGAGTACATTAAAGCGGAGTTCCACTCACCTATCAAACAATAAAAGTCAGCAGCTACAACTGTAGCTGTTGACTTTTAAAAAGCAGCCACTTACCTGTCCATCGGTCCCGCGGTGTGTCCCTGCAGCCCGTTTCACCGGCCGTCCTGTATGTGGCGTGCACTGCCCTCCATTTTCCTGTATATATATATTTCATTATTAAAACGAGGTAAAAAAAAAAATATATATATGTATATTAATATCCTTATTCTATTAAGAGTGAGGATTCATGTTTATATGTAGTATGAATATTTTTCCTTGGTTTTCAATTATTTTATTAAAGATTAAAATTCAGTCCTTTTATTAATTACGAACATTGTTTTAAATTATATAGTAATACCCTCTTTTTGGACGTTTTATTATGGCTATTTATGGTCCTATTTATATTACCAAAGTATTCACATAGATTTCAATTAACAGTATGTAGTGGTAGGATAGGATCAGTCTACACCGCTGTTTTCTATTTGGGCTACAGGAAAATGGAGGGCAGTGCACGCCACCTAATCCTGTTAGCCTATAAATATCAGTCTCTGTCACCCAATGCAGAGACTGATATTTGTGGATTCCTCAATCCTGAGGAATCCACGTGTCCTATCGTGGTGTAACGCGTAGAGAGCATGTGCGGTGACGCACTTCCGGTTTTGACGCCATCTTGCGGTATTACACTATGGAGGTCTTTCTCTTTACCCCTCTCATGCATGCCTGAGCCTATTGTGTGAAAGGGATATTTGATGCGCTGAGTTTTAATCGGAGCCCGAGTGGAGTCGGTGGAGCCATAGTGTGGGAAGCCGTCTGGTTTGAGGATTACCCAAGGTGTTGTAGCCCTTAAGGGCCGATGTTAGGAGGTGAGGAGGCACTTTAGCCACTGTGGGATAAGTCACAAAGAGTGTCACTGAGAGCACTTATAGTGTACACTGAAGATTGAAGCACTTTTTGTTGGACTTGTCACTATCGATGTTTACACAATGTTTACACTGAATGATTTTATTCAATTGTCGTTTATTTATTTTTTTCTATTTGTGTTGTTGCACCTATCACTTGATATATTAATAATGGATGTCTAATTTTTGGTATATATTTCACTCTGCCTGGTGTGTATACATAATGTTTGGCAGACCAGGCATTTTTTACACAGTGTGTTGCTGTTTTTAAGCACGGGTCACTTTGTATTATTTCAAGGATTGGAGTCTCACGTTTAATATTATTTACAGTCAGGTCCATAAATATTGGGACATCGACACAATTCTAACATTTTTGGCTCTATACACCACCACAATGGATTTGAAATGAAACGAACAAGATGTGCTTTAACTGCAGACTGTCAGCTTTAATTTGAGGGTATTTACATCCAAATCAGGGGAACGGTGTAGGAATTACAACAGTTTGCATATGTGCCTCCCACTTGTTAAGGGACCAAAAGTAATGGGACAGAATAATAATCCTAAATCAAACTTTCACTTTTTAATACTTGGTTGCAAATCCTTTGCAGTCAATTACAGCCTGAAGTCTGGAACGCATAGACATCACCAGACGCTGGGTTTCATCCCTGGTGATGCTCTGCCAGGCCTCTACTGCAACTGTCTTCAGTTCCTGCTTGTTCTTGGGGCATTTTCCCTTCAGTTTTGTCTTCAGCAAGTGAAATGCATGCTCAATCGGATTCAGGTCAGGTGATTGACTTGGCCATTGCATAACATTCCACTTCTTTCCCTTAAAAAACTCTTTGGTTGCTTTTGCAGTATGCTTTGGGTCATTGTCCATCTGCACTGTGAAGCGGCGTCCAATGAGTTCTGAAGCATTTGGCAGATAATATTGCCGGAAACACTTCAGAATTCATCCTGCTGCTTTTGTCAGCAGTCACATCATCAATAAATACAAGAGAAGCAGTTCCATTGGCAGCCATACATGCCCACGCCATGACACTACCACCACCATGCTTCACTGATGAGGTGGTATGCTTAGGATCATGAGCAGTTCCTTTCCTTCTCCATACTCTTCTCTTCCCATCGCTCTGGTACAAGTTGATCTTGGTCTCATCTGTCCATAGGATGTTGTTCCAGAACTGTGAAGGCTTTTTTAGATGTCGTTTGGCAAACTCTAATCTGGCCTTCCTGGTTTTGAGGCTCACCAATGGTTTACATCTTGTGGTGAACCCTCTGTATTCACTCTGGTGAAGTCTTCTCTTGATTGTTGACTTTGACACACATACACCTACCTCCTGGAGAGTGTTCTTGATCTGGCCAACTGTTGTGAAGGGTGTTTTCTTCACCAGGGAAAGAATTCTTCGGTCATGCACCACAGTTGTTTTCCGTGGTCTTCCAGGTCTTTTGGTGTTTCTGAGCTCACCGCTGCATTCCTTCTTTTTAAGAATGTTCCAAACAGTTGTTTTGGCCACGCCTAATGTTTTTGCTATCTCTCTGATGGCTTTGTTTTGTTTTTTCTGCCTAATAATGGCTTGCTTCACTGATAGTGACAGCTCTTTGGATCTCATCTTGAGAGTTGACAGCAACAGATTCCAAATGCAAATAGCACACTTGAAATGAACTCTGGACCTTTTATCTGCTCATTGTAATTGGGATAATGAGGGAATAACACACACCTGGCCATGGAACAGCTGGGAAGCCAATTGTCCCA
This sequence comes from Staurois parvus, assembly GCF_062004578.1. NCBI lineage: Eukaryota > Metazoa > Chordata > Amphibia > Anura > Ranidae > Staurois > Staurois parvus. The sequence goes on along the minus strand of NW_028317950.1, from coordinate 8,385,884 downwards.
TTACTTTTGGTCCCTTAAGAAGTGGGAGGTACATATGCAAACTGTTGTAATTCCTACACCGTTCACCTGATTTGGATGTAAATACCCTCAAATTAAAGCTGACAGTCTGCAGTTAAAGCACATCTTGTTCGTTTCATTTCAAATCCATTGTGGTGGTGTATAGAGCCAAAAATTTTAGAATTGTGTCGATGTCCCAATATTTATAGACCTGACTGTATGTATATATTTCATTTAACCTGGTGTGTTTATATTTTTATTGGCAGACCAGGCACTTGTTTTTGCAGTGTGTTGCTGTTTTAAGCACGTCACTCTATATTATTTAAAAGATTGGAGTCTCACGTTTTAATTATTGCTTATTAATGTATATTTATTCACCTATATTTGTGTGTGTATACACTGATTTGTTGTATTTGCGTAGCGCTTCACCATTTTTTGTTATAATTGCTCATTGTGTCTAGGGGAGATGAAAGGAGATATACTTACCTGATCCTCCCTGCACTTTAGTGGTCTTGACTCCTGACATGATCAAGCCCAAAGCAGGCTTCATAGACCTGCTCTGGGCATGAGGATGTCAGGAAGAGTCTGCCGCTGGATCTTTTTCAGAATGCCATTTGCTGGTGGAGAGGAGGATCAGGTCAGTATGAGGCTTTGTCCTTTGCCCTGGAAAAAAAGTGCAAGCACTCCAAATTGCACTGTCCTTGATATCTGCAGTGGGTGTCCGTGCCATTGTCCTATTTGGTAGTCAGTTTGCATCCCCACCTTTTGATTGCATTCACCTGTCCAGATTCCGTTGCTGGCAACTGAATAGGGCCAGGGATGTGTCACTGGTTGTCAGGCCACCAGCGTCTTAGCAACTGAGGAACCTGGTAATCAGGCAGCTGTGGCAAGAGCAGCATGTGATCAGAAGGCCACAGAACAGCCAGAGATGGGGAGGGGATCAACATGAACAGAAAGATGGGAAAGGAGGGTTGGGGGATCAGAGGACAAAGATCATGCGCACAGTGGGGACATATTCTACACGTGGCACAAATCAGAACTATCTGGATTTCACACGTGTCAGTAATGTGTACAAAGTTATTGCAAAGTTTGGTGAATTAGGGACAGGGGTGTTTAAAGGGGTCATGTCTCCAAAAAAGTATCAAATGCTTTAAAGTCTTTTTGTTTACCTTTTTTTAGGAAAAAATAATAAATGCACATTTTTGTAGGAAAAGTGAGTTTTTTTTCCCTACAGGAACCTGCAAAGCAACGCACCCTTGATTGGTGTATCACCGCTTCACCACCAGTTTTAACCCTTTAAAGCCTGCAACCAAACCGGGTGCCCCCATTCAGTACTTCCCGTTAATTGCATCAATGGGGATAATTTTTGCCTTTATGTTGCAGCATTAGTACTCCTCCCTCTGCTGCCTTTGCTTTTTACACAAGTGTAATGATGTCCAAAAATATGAGATTTTGCGACTTGTGTGCTCTATTGAGGGACAAGATGGAACAGTTATACACAACACAGCAAGCTGAAAACAAACATTTGTTTTGACCCCACCAACAACTGGAAAATCAATTGCACATTCATGAAACAAAAGTTTTCAAATGAAAATATGTTACTCTATGGCTAGCTTAAGGCAGAACTAAAGTCTAGTATTTAACCACTTGCCTTCTTGAGGATTAACCCCCCCCACCCCTTCCTGACCATGCCATTTTTTTGCGTTACTTTAACTGATAATTGCACAGTCATGCAACACTGCAACTAAATACAATTTACGTCCTTTTTTTTCCCCCCCCATGAATAGAGCTTTATTTCGGTGGTATTTGATCGCCTGTGCGTTGTGTGTGGGTTTTTTTGGGGTTTTTTTGCGTTCTAAAATAAAGACCAACAATTTTGAGAAATAAACATTTTTTGCTATTAAACCTGGCTAGTAAAAAAAATCAAATTTCATCATTAATCTAGGCCAAAATGTATTCTGCTACGTATTTGCTAAAAAAATTCCAGTACATGTACATTTAATTGGTTTATGTGAAAGTTATAGAGTTTACAAATGGCGGTATATATACTGGAATAGTTTTTTTTACTAGTAATGGTAGCAATCAGCAACTTATAACGGGACTGCAGTGGGCATTCTGACACTGGGGGGGAACTGACTTGGTGTCACTGGCATCCCCAGTGACACCAATACAGGGATCAGTGCTAAGAAAAAGCACTGACACTGTACTAAATGGCACTGGGCAGCAAGGAGTTGTGGGGCGATCAAAGACCTAACTTTGTGCTGTGTACCGTGTTTGTGCTTCACTGTAAGCACACCGCTTTGCATGGCTGTGCTATGCACAGTAATGCAAAGCAGTGTGCAGGAGCTGACAGGGGAGAGAACCCCAGGTGCCAGTCACTGGCTGTCTTGATTGGCCAGTGCAGGATGACATCCCTCGTGTACATGCACAGAAGCGCAGACACTGTGCCAGAATGGTAACTGATGTGTGCATGCCCAGCAAAATGTACATTCTACACAGGACTGTGAGCAGGCAGGTAAGCTTATGTTATTGCAGAAGAGACACTGCATGCCTCTCCTGCAATTAAAAGAATGCCTGCTTGCAGTTTTTTGTAAGTGTTTCCCGTCCACCCTATAGCAGAAGTACTGCTACAGGACATGACGGGTGCACAAAATCAGGTGTACATATATGCCAATTTACAGCCGCGGCTGTCAATCACCAGGTCTTGGCCGGTGATTACTTGCCGGAGCTCGGTGATTGCCGAGCATCTCTGATTGGGAAGGGGAGAACTGTTTGTAAACAAATTTGTTCTCTCCCCTGTCAGCTCCTGTACACTGCTTTTAATGCTTACTGTGTGCAGTGGTTTTGCACAGAGTAGCCTGGAACATCCTCTTCTCGGGTCCCCCACAGGCTCTCCTGGCTCCTCCTCTCTGATGGGCGCCCCCACAGCAAGCAGCTTGCTATGAGGGCACCTGCTGCTCCATGTGCCCATTCACACATGGAGCTGTGGCTTGGCCCATCATCCTCTCTCTCATCATTGGCTCACTGGCTGTGATTGACAGCAGTGGGAGCCAATGAGGAGGCAGAAACCCAGGACAGCCGAGGCTGTCATTCACATCGCTGGATCGCAATGAGGCTCAGGTAAGTATTGAGGGGGCTGGGGGAGCTGCTGCACACAGAAGGTTTTTTACCTTAATGCATAAAGGTAAAAAAGCTTCAGCCTTTTCAACCTATTTTAAAACGTGCTAAACACAACATTCATAATGTGCAAAAAACCACCCACAATACTCAAAAATGAGAATTAAATTGGTGTAAATAAAGTCCAAAATATCACCGTCGAGAAAGTGTCTTCCACCAATAAATGGAAATCCTCTCCACCACATGTGAGTAAAACAGCTAAAATGCACTCACCTAGATTTAAGCTTCCAAAGCAGGAAGAGGCAGGTGCTACACGCCGATGTCTCACCTCCACTTGCAGGTCTGGAATTGATGGTATTCTTTACAGCAGTGTTTCTCAGTCAAGGCACCCTTTAAAATTATGAACAGTCTTGAGGCTCCCCATTCTAAAATGTGAAAATCTATTCTAATAGTTTTATATAATGCAGCAACACCCACACATGTAGGACACCCAACATTACAGGAGATTTATTCTTCCAAAGCAAATACACTTTTGCACACTGGTACTGACTAGTATTCCAATGTTTCTCTTCTCCCACAGTTTTTCTCCATCACTGAGCTAATGTGACCCCAGTGTTGATGGAGAAGGGCAGGGGAGAGTCAAACTAGGATTCTGTGCAGGCAGCTGACATCCTCATAATCAACTGATGATGTCATTGGTTGTCAGAACGCCAGCGGCTAGCAGGTGATAATGGTGCACATTAAAAACCTGTGGCTTTGTGTAACTAAAAGGCAAGCTTATAAGTGACTAATGAATACCACCGATGCAATTCAGTGAATGCAACAAGCAAATCTCTCACAGTTCATAAAGTGAACTGATCCTCTAAGGCAGGGGTGTCCAAACTTTTTTGGAAGAGTGCCAGATTTGATGAAGTGAACATGTGCGAGGGCCGACCATTTTGCCCGACATTCTGATGAACCATTAAAATTAAATGCAAATTAACTATTTTATGCAAAAGTTTATTGAAAACGGCATACTTTTCATTTTGTGACTTGGATGACAAATCTAAACAGGTGTTAAATCACTCTGCCTTTAATCTAAAAAAAAAACAGGAAGCTGAAATATGTCAGGAACATTAGAAAGTACATTACACAAAGTATGAAGGTTGTCTGTCAACTTTTAAGTTCAAAAAATGTGAACAGGAACATAACACCAAGTATACATGTGTTCAAATATATTTAGAACTGATTTAGACCAACTGACATTAACTGAGATTTTACAATGTATTCCTCTCAATTGAAAAAAAAAACTTGACTGCACTAATGTGAAGGGTGAAACTGAGATCTGGACTGCAGCACATAGACTAGGTCTGGTTCAAAGGCCGTGGTTTTGATGCGCAAAATGTCACGCAGGTGAGAGTCACTTAGTCTTGTCCTCACACGGTTCTTGTTAAAGTTCATAACAGAGAATGTCTTCTCACACAAATATGTTGAGCCGAACAAGCTCAACATTTTCTTAGCCAATGTTCGAATCTCTTGAAACCGGCTCTTATCCAGTTGGCGGTAAAAGTTCACAAGAGAGAGCTGTTGGTGACGACTGCATAACTCGCTGTCACAATGCAGCTCAATGAGCTCGAGCTGCAGCTGATCTGGAGCATTGTCGGGGTCAACAGAGAATGGAGAGGAGAAAATGCTGATCTCCTTTTCAATAGCTGCAAAATCTTGAAAGCGCCGTTTAAACTCCCCAGCCAGAGATGCGATGTCCGCTGCATACCTGCTCGTTTGTGCACTGATATCATCCTGTGGAAAACTGTTCATTATTTCCTGCAACGCTGAAAAGTGAACAGTATTGGGCTGCGTTTGTGACAAATGCCTTAGGAAAAGTTGCAGCTTTGTTCCAAAGGCTTTGAGGTGTGAATAAAGCTGGTTCACCGCTGCATCTTTGCCCTGAAGACTCGTGTTCAGTACATTCAGATGCTTTGTTATGTCGACTAGAAACCCCAAATCAGCCAGCCAAATTGGATCAGATAGTTCTCACATCGGTTGTCCCTTTTGTTTCCAAGAATTCTCCAATTTCCTTTCTGAGAGAGTAGAAACGCTGCAGTGCAGACCCCCGACTGAGCCATCTTACATCATTATGATATAAAACATCTTCGTATTCAGCCTGGATATCCAGTAAAAACTGTTTAAACTGGCGGTGGCACAGGGCTTTAGAGCGGATGCAATTAATGGTCTTTAGCACCGGTTTCATAACATGATCATATTTGAGATGTTTAGCACAGAGAACTTGTTGATGAATGATACAATGAAGTTTGATAGTGTTGCCTCCTTCTTCAATCACCTTGTTACAGATTAGGGTTGATAATCCACTTCGTTCACCAGTCATGGCAGGTGCCCCATCAGTAATAATCCCAGTTACCTTGTTCCAAGGCAGTTTCATGTCATCTATGGCAGAACTAACAGAGACAAATAAATCTTTTCCTCTTGTTTGGTCCTTAAGGCTCTGGAGGTCAAGCAGCTCCTCAGTCACATTCATTTCATCATCCACCCCTCTCAGAAAAATCAGCAACTGAGCTGTGTCAGAGAGGTCCGTGCTTTCATCACTGGCTATTGAAAAGAAGTCAAAATCAACTCCTTTTGACATTAACTGTCTCTTAATATCTGATGAAATTTCTTCAATTCTCCTTGCTACAGTGTTACGAGCCAGGCAAATGTTGGCAAACTCTTGCTTCTTCTCGGGACAGATATTCTGCACCATTTTCATGATACATTCTTTGATAAACTCACCCTCAGCAAAAGATTTGCAATTTTTAGCAATTAACGCTGCCACCTCATAGCTAGCCTTTGTGGCATTTTCATTTGATTCATGGGCTCTTGTAAAAAATCGCTGTTGTGACATTAAAACAGCTTCAAGTTGCTTCAACTTTTCACTGCGGTCGCGCCCTGTTAGCTTGTCGTATGTGCTATGTCTCGTCTGGTAGTGTCTCTTGATATTAAATTCCTTATAAACAGCCACAGTCTCTTGGCATATCAGACAAACACAGTGATTCCGTATTTCAGTGAAAAAATATTCCACTTTCCACCTGTCCTGGAAGCGGCGGCCCTCACTGTCAACTTTTCGTTTCTTATTTGTAGTTGCCATTATAAAAATTGGCCAGAAGGGGAGAAGTTATGTAGAGACTACGAGGAGCAGAGGGTGGAACAGCAAAGATAGGATACTGTAACACAGGCAGACAATAGCAGGCTGTGCAATAGTAACAAATCAGATAATCATGGCATTATAGCACAGTGATGGACAGTCAGGGGTTAATGAAGGATATTACAGCTTGCTACCAGATTCCTATATGCTCCCTTCCCTGCTTTAATGTATCCTGAGCACAGCCCAGCCTGCCTGTCAGTGTGTTGTCTGTTTTTTTTTACTTTTAATATTTTGCCTTAATGGTGGCCCTTGTGGCTTTGTGTGGAGGCTCAGCACTCTCTGGACTTGGACTTGACGTCATCAGCCAGCAAAGGGAGAAGGAAAGCCCAAATCGAGATTTGGGCTTTGTTTCTCCTTGCACTGTCCCTCGGCACCTGTTCCGGACCCCACAGATGAGCTGCCCAATATATAACTTACGGTCCTCCTCTAGTGATTCTGCGAACGCCACTGAGGATTCCAGGGATCTCTCGAGCGGGAATTGACGTCATCAGCCAGCACACAGAGAAGGAAAGACCAAATCTCACGAGATCTCGGACGTCGCGAGATTTGGGCTCTCCTTCCTGCGCCGGCTGATGCTGTCAAGTGCCGCAGCTAGAGATCGCTGGAGTCCTCTAGCTTTCAGGGAATCACTACCGGGGGCCGTAAGTTATATATTTTGGTAGCTCACCTGTGGGGCCGTTTCAGTCCGGAACGCGGGCCGGACTTTGGACATGCCTGCTCTAAGGGATCCATAGTGGAACAAAAAATGAATAGATAATGTGTAGATAAAGAAATGCCAGTGAAAGAAAAAGTCCTGATTGGACTTCAATATTCAACTATAATAAACATAAAAGGTGAATCCCTAAATGTGGGATTAATAATCACACTAACAGTAATGGTGACCACAAAGGCTGTAAATTAGCCAAAAAATAGTGAATCCCAAAATATGGGATTAAATATATCACAAAATAGTGACAAGTGCAGTTATAATAATAACATCAAAAGTGAATCCCTAAATGTGGGATCAATAAATATTTTAATAGTGACCACAAAAGCTGTAAATTAGCCAAAAAGAGTGAAAAAAATCCACGAATCCCTGAATTTGGGATTAAATATATCATGCTAAAGTGACAGGTACAGTGATTATGAGACCAAAAAAAATAAAATTAATAAAATAAAACAAATATGTGGTATCACAATAAAAAGTGATATTCATAAAAAGTGTCAAATAAAAATTGCCCAGAAAAATAAAGTTCAATGGTGCGTATAAAAACACCAAATAATACAATGACTCAGAAGGTGCAGGTGATATAGTCAAATTCGCATGACAACCAGAAGGAAATAATCCATAAACGGCTGAATTGTCCCCTCACCTCCTTGTAGCGACCCAAAGGGCCAAAACGCCTGTTAGTCAACAAGAATGACCATCTATGGCCTGGTCCACCCTTCTCGGATAGTATCGGTCTGCCACGGTGGTATCCCTTTCACAGATTAGTGAATGAAGCAGCAGGATCCCCCTCAGGGATTATATGGTATAATACAGCCAGCTCACATCAAAAGGTCAGGATAGAAAAGAAAGATATCTCCCATAGTGTAAAACTTGAAATGTGGTTGCAACTTGTAGGGTCACTGACCTTTTGATGTGAGCTGGCTGTATTATACCATATCATCCCTGAAGGAGATCCTGCTGCTTCGTTTGATTAAGTACGTCGCTCATTTGTATTTTATTCACTGTAATTCCAATATATGGACTTGACATATGAGAGATTGATATGTTGTAAGAGCAGTTTATACACAGTTTATTGTTTATGAATAGCACAGACAAGAAAGACAGGAAAAAAATTGGTTCTATGTCTTTATTAACCGCAACAGGGTATTGCACTTTATATACCGAGCATTGCATTTTATTAATTAGTGGGACTGCACTTTACTTATTGGAGGGCTTTGCACTATTTTAAGTGAAAAAGTGTACCAATATAAAAAAATAACCCCAATAGGGATCACACTAAGTGAATAACATAATAAGTGCATGTGTATACACAAACACACTCTGTGAAATTATATATATCCACTATAAAAAGTCCACACACTGTCCCAATGTTCAATATAAATAGTGCTCCACAGCAATAACTCGCGTGTAAATAATCATTAATCCAGTGCCAACTCGTGAATCGAAAACCATCTGAAGTGCCCCCTCACCTCCTAACCGTGACCACAAGGGCCAGCTCGCTTTAGGGTAAGACACACTTTCTCAGGAATAGCCTCGTCACCATCAGATGGACCCTGCTGGATATCCCACAGACTTTTATCCTCCTGAGTACTCCAATCCCCTGGTACTTGTATTAGTAGTTCACCCACACAGGATCATGACAGAAACAGATAGAGATCCTCCATAGTGTAAATCCGTATTTATTGCACATATAAATCCAAAAAATCCTACTCACATGTCACACAGCAACATCAGGCATTTCCCCATATTATGGGTGCATATGCATGGTTCCGGGTGTATAAAGATGGCCCCATGCCGGAACTGACGTCACTGCACACCGGAAGTACTGTCACTGCGTACCGACGCGTTGCGTCACGATTACCACGTGACTTCTTCATGGTATACTTATAGTGGATATATATAATTTCACAGAGTGTGTTTGTGTATACACATGCACTTATTATGTTATTCACTTAGTGTGATCCCTATTGGGGTTTTTTTTTTAATATTGATTTTATATCGATTATGTGTGTGCACTCACTTATGTAATATTGGTACACTTTTTCACTTAAGATTGTTTATTAATGTGATCCCTGTTATTGGGGTTATTCTTTTATATCGATCTGATATCGATTATATGTGTGCACTCACTTATTTGATATTTATACACTTTTTCACCTATGATTGTTTATTTATTTGATTATATTTAGTCTGATTTTGGTCGCTTATATTAGTATTTATTTAGCGCTGCACCATTATATATTGATTATTTATACTTTATGGTTGAAGGTGGGTGTTAGCAGCTTAGGGGTAGGGATTTTCCATTTAAGCGCAGGAGATTGCATTTGTTTTTTGTTTTTGCACTATTTTGTTTGCATATTATGTAGGATCGCTGTTTTCTTAATTTGAGGAATTGTAATACCTTGTCATCTGTCCATAACTTGGCCTTCAGGAACAAACGATTATTCAAGAGCTAAATAATTTTACTATTCTTAAACTCCTCTGTATTAATACTTGATAGAAGAAAAGAATATTTGTTAGACAATTGCTTTCATAAGCTCTTCTTAGCTCTCCCAGTATACAGTACTTCTTATAGTTGAGCTACATCCTTGGCCTGGATTCACAGGTGTGGTATGTTTTTGAAGGTTCTTTTTCACAGCGAATTACAAAGTAGTTGTTCAGGGTCAGTTCAGATGTGATTCAGGACAGAATTTGAAGAGAACATACAGTGGGGATCGAAAGTTTGGGCACCCCAGCTAAAAATTTGTATTAATGTGCATAAAGAAGCCAAGGAAAGATGGAAAAATCTCCAAAAGGCATCAAATTACAGATTAGATATTCTTATAATATGTCAACAAAAGTTAGATTTTATTTCCATCGTTTACACTTTCAAAATAACAGAAAACAAAAAAATGGCGTCTGCAAAAGTTTGGGCACCCTGCAGAGTTAATATCTTGTACTGCCCCCTTTGGCAAGTATCACAGCTTGTAAACGCTTTTTGTAGCCAGCCAAGAGTCTTTCAATTCTTGTTTGAGGTATCTTTGCCCATTCTTCCTTACAAAAGTCTTCCAGTTCTTTGAGATTTCTGGGCTGTCTGTCACGCACTGCTCTTTTAAGGTCTATCCATAGATTTTCAATTATGTTGAGGTCAGGAGATTGTGAAGGCCATGGCAAAACCTTCAGTTTACGCCTCTTGATGTAATCCCCCGTGGATTTCGAGGGGTGTTTAGGATCATTATCCATTTGTAGAAGCCATCCTCTCTTTACCTTCAGCTTTTTCACAGATGGCATCAAGTTACCATCCAAAATTTGCTGAAATTTTATTGAATCCATTTTTCCATCTACTCGTGAGATGTTCCCTGTGCCACTGGCTGCAACACAACCCCAAAGCATGATTGATCCAACCCCATGCTTAACAGTTGGACAGAGGTTCTTTTCATTCAATTCTGTGCCCCTTCTTCTCCAAACGTACCTTTGCTCATTCCGGCCAAAAAGTTCAATTTTAACCTCATCGGTCCACAGAACTTGTTTCCAAAATGCATCAGGCTTGTCTATATGTTCATTTGCAAAGTTCAAACGATGATTTTTACGGTAAGGACGTAGAAGAGGTTTTCTTCTGATGACTCTTCCATGAAGACCATATTTGTACAAGTATCTCTTTGAATAGTGTACCACAACTCCAGTGTCTGCCAGATCTTTCTGGAGGGATCGTGCAGTCAAACGTGGGTTTTGAATTGTTTTTCTCACAATCCTGTGAGCTGTTCTGTCTGATATTTTTCTTGGTCTTCCAGATCTTGTTTTAACTTCCACTGTTCCTGATGACTGCCATTTCTTAATTACATTCCGAACAGAGGATATTGACATCTGAAAACGCTTTGCTATCTTCTTATAGCCTTCTCCAGCTTTGTGAGCGTCAACTATTTTCAGTTTCAGTTTTCTAGACAACTGCTTAGAAGAACCCATGGTGCTGATTGTTGGGGCAAGGTCAGATGAGTCTGGGCATTTAAAACCTTTGAGATTGACATCACCTGGTCTTCCCAGACGATGATTGAGAACAATCCATGACACTGACAGGTCTCAGCTGGGCAAAGGGGGCAGTGCATGCTATAAATTCTGCAGGGTGCCCAAACTTTTGCAGATGCCATTTTTTTGTTTTCTGTTATTTTGAAAGTGTAAATGATGGAAATAAAATCTAACTTTTGTTGACATATTATAAGAATGTCTAATCTGTAATTTGATGCCTTTTGGAGATTCTTCCATCTTTCCTTGGCTTCTTTATGCACATTAATACAAATTTTTAGCTGGGGTGCCCAAACTTTCGATCCCCACTGTACCATGCCGTAATCGTGTTCAAAAACTGATCACGTGCAATCTATAACTGGTTCAGTCTTAACAAAGCTTTCTTATTCTAGGACTAGATCACAAGAGTTGGCCCAGAACAAACCACACTCGTGTTTCACTCAAAAAGGGCTTAACTCTATGAGAGCATATCTATGCCAATTTAAAAAGTGTTTCTTAACACTTTTCCATCCTATGGCAGATATGATTCACAAGAGAGACGCGTACAGTTGAGGCATAAGAGAGAAAAAACAGACCACAGTTGCTTTCTGGGTACACAATCTGAATGCTAAATCTGCTACTTTCTATGCAATACAGATCCAAATATTCATGTTAACATTTTAGCTGGAATATTGCACATTGTTTAGCCACTTCCCGACCGCCCTATAGCAGAAATACTGCTACAGGGTGGCACGGTTGCACAAAATCACATGTTTGTATATATACGTGACTTTGCCTTTCCAGGTAGGGGGCGCGCGAAGGTGACTACAGAGCATCTCCAACGGGGAGCAGAACTGTTTTGTTTACTAGCAGTTCTCCTTCCTGTCAGCTCGGGCACACCTACTTTGGATGGCTGTGCACTGCACAGCCATCCAAAGCAGTGTGCTTACAGTGAAGCACACAGACACCGCCCCCTAGAAAAACGTACACAGTTAACCCTTTGATCCTCCCTCTCCATTATTATAGTCAGTGCTTTTTTTTTTTTTTTTTTTTTTTTTTTAGCACTGATCACTATTGGTGTCACTGGGCATGTCAGTGACACCAAGTCAGTGCCCCTCAGTGTCAGAATGTCCGCCGCAGTCCCGCTATAAGTCGGTGATCACCGCCATTACTAGTAAAAATTTGAAATAAATTAAAAACCCCAGTATACATACTGCCATTTGTAAATGCTATAACTTTTTCGTAAACCAATTAATTTACACGTATTGGGATTTTTTTTTTAGCTAAGACATGTAGCAGTATACATTTTGGCCTAAATTTATGAGGAAATTTGATTATTTAAAATGTTTTACTGGACATGTTTGATAGCAAAAAGTAAAAAATATTGTGTTTTTTTTCATCAAAATTGTTGTTTTTCTTTTTATAGAGCAAAATATAAAAACCGCACAGGCGATCAAATACCACCGAAAAAAAGCTTAATTTGTTGGAAAAAAAGGACGTAAATTTCATTTGGGTGTAGTGTTGCATGACTGTGCAATTGTCAGTTAAAGTAACTCAGCGCCGTAACATAAAAAATGGCCTGGTCAGGAAGAGGGGTAAATCCTCAGGAGGGCAAGTGGTTATAGCATATGTCAACTCTAACAATAAATGTTTCATTTGCTCCTGTTTAGTCTGCTAAGCATACCATTGAAAGTGTTGTATTAAAAAAAATAGCTGTTCATCCAGCCCAACTGCCTGTACTCTCTGCCTCTGGATTGCAATCAGTTAGAACCATTTCTTGGTACATTCTTGAACTACAAAACACCTTGCACTGTTATGCAAAAGAGAGGGAAGTGTTATGTACTTACAACACAGTGCGATAGATTTACTAAAGCTGGTTCACTCAGAATCTTGTGCACCAGTGCATGGTAGCCAGTCAGCATCTAACCTCAGCTTGTTCAGTTAAACTTTAGCATGAAAACCTGTAAACTGATTGGTTTCCATGCAGAAGTACATGTGATTCTGGGTGAACCCGCTTTAGTAAATAAACCCCACTGGTATTTAGCCATAACACACTCCCTGTCCCACAGTGACAATGCTGCTCAGTACAGTTGTCACCCTAAAACAGGAAGTGGGATGATAGTAGAATTTCCAGTTTAAAATAAGGGGAAAGTGTGAAAAAAGAAAACTAATGCAGCTACCGCATAAAAGGACTGATTATATGATTATATGCAATACTATCATTGTTTGCTCTTGATAGGCTTTAATACACAACTGCTTTAATAAATGTTTACCAGTCTTGGATAGTCATTAACAGCTATCTTTAATTTTTTGAAAACTGTGCAAAACGCATAGTGACTTAATAGAGTGTAAAACAAACCGCTCAATAAACTGGCTATCTGTTATCAATGTGTTGGTGCCCTTTACTGTCAGCTCAGTGTTGAAATCGTCACACTAATGACTTGTAATTAATGACCCGCACTAAAGGATTATATAACTAGAAAAGCTACAATTTCTGGGGAAATTGTGTGAAGTATTCTTGCCTCCACCAGTAGTCTACAACTGGAGTGGGCGGAGTAACTGGGTGGAGTGACTTGAGTAACTGTTGTGTGGTTGGAGTGGCTGGAGTAACTGTTGTGTGGTTGGAGTGTCTGGAGTAACTGTGAAAAGGTTGGACTGGGCAGAGTAACTTTATGGAGTGGGTAGAGTAACTGTGTGGAGTGTTTGGAGTGAGTAAAGATAGTAAACATTACACTAACCAATTGATTAAATTTAAAAAGTGCACATGGCAAGCTTGATAGAGTGAGAAATGCATTTCAACTTTTAATTATTTATATAGCACATTTAATTGCAATGTTCACACACCTGGGTTCCTATGGCAACTCACTCTACAGCAAGGGCAGAGAAGAGTGGTTAAAAACAAACTGCTCCAACTTGTTCACTTCACTGGCGGTTGCCATATTCAAACGGTTGTAGTTTAAAAATTATAAATCCTACACCAAAGAGCTTTAAATTGTGAGAATCACAAGACCCAGACCTACATTTTGATGCATGTCTCTGAAATATTAAAAATGAAGGCACAGTCGCAGTTTAGAAATTGCCCTTCAAATTTGAGGTGGCTAGAGTGGAGTTTCAATGAATGTCAATGGGCGGCGTGAGTTGCAAACAAATGGTCATATTGTGAAAGCTATCAGGACTATGGCTTAGCCGTGGACATTTGTGTAGGTGGGCTTGAAAATGAGGGAGTGATGGCAGTTTAGAAATCATGTCCTGATTTTTCAGCTCCCACTCTCATTTTGAACATTCCGCCATTCATTCCTATGGGACCAATTTCACCACAAAACCGCCGATATTTCGTGAACCATGTTTTGCATCCAACAGTCAAAAAGGTGCCATTCATCCTAAAAGAAAAACCTTTTAATGTGTTCAATCTTTACAGATATATTTTTGCAAATCCTTCCTTTCTATGAAAGTGTAAAAAGCTGGGCTTAAGTTACCCAAAGATGTTTCTCCAACTGATGGTTGGGTGGATGTCTGATCCTGTATGGTCATTCCTTGTGTGACTCATCCAGTGGTTGGCTTGCATTCCTTTCTTCCTGCACTTGTTTAAAAATCTCCTGTTTTGGTAAGCCTAATGCCCCATACACACAATAAGAAAATCATGCGGAACCACTGATCGAACGATTTTCTGTTCGTTGAAGAGGAGGATGTTTTAATCGATAACGATATTGCAAACAAAAAAATCTGGTTGAACAATGGTGAAAAATTGCCATTTGCATACGAATGACTGATTTTCTATGTGGTGGTATGACGGCCATACGGAAAAAATCTATCAAGCGCTGTCACGCATGAGCGGAAACAGAAGATGACCCAGATGTTTATGTCCAAGGAATCTTCGTAAACATGAATGAAAAATCCAAATGTTAAAAGTAGATTGGCCTGATGGGATAATAAAACCAGAATTCTGCAGATTATATTTTTATGTATCACTATTTATGTATATAGTTCATGTAATAAACTATATTATACTCCTTGCTGGTAATTGTTGTGTATATCGCTCGTTCTGGCCGTAAGGGCGTGGCTACAGGGCCACACGTACACTGCATCACTTCCACTTGTACGGAAGACATCAACACTAGGTATTGCCCGACAAATGATTTTCTTAGATTGGTTAATGTGGACCACGATTTCGACCAATGAACGAACGCCTCTCGGTCGTCAGATGACCAATCGGTCGGTTTTCTAATCGTGTATTCCCACCTTTAGGGTCCATTCACACCAGCCAGTGCTTTATAGCTCAGTGGCTTGTGTGCAGTGTGGTCCAACGGGAATCACCAATCTGTACTGCACCATTCCTTTTTATTTATTTTTGCATGAACTTTATTATAATGTCACACAGATACAGTTGCAAGAAAAAGTATGTGAACCCCTTGGGATTACGTGGAGTTTTGCATGAATTGGGCATAAAATGTGCTCTGAACGTCATCTAAGTCACAACAATAGAGAACACAGTCTGCTGAACATAATGCTACACAAACATTAGATTTTGCCATTGTTTAATTGCACATAACATGTAAACATTCACAGTGCAGGGAGGAAAAAGTATGTGAACCTTTGGACTTAATAACTGATTGACCCCCTCAGATCAGACGTGCACAACAATCTGGAGTAATTTTGGACCACTCCACTTCACAAAGCTGTTTCAGTGTAGCAATATTCTTGGGATGTCTGGTGTGAATCGCTCTCTTAAGGTCATGCCACAGCATTTCAATCGGGTTGAGGTCAGGACTCTGACTGGGCCACTCCAGAAGGCGTATTCTGTGCTGTTAGTCATATAACAATATGAATGAATCCCCACCTTACAAATCCCCACCCCACAACCAATAAATCCTAGGCAATATACCTCCAAAAACACAAATACAAAAAGTTGTAAATAATATACTATATAAAGTCTCTTAAAAAAATATAATAAAATTAGTACCCAGTGTCACTAAAGTCCAAAATTATAAACGCACAAATGTCCAGATTCCAACTTGATAATTCTTAAAGATGTTGAGCCCTTCCTCTGGCTCCCAGGAAGTTGGAGAATACCTCAAAACAAAACAAACTCACAATAGTGTATTACCTCAATACCTAATATACATCAAATATCACTCTATCTTGTGCAAAAAGTGCAAAAATTGTGAAAGATACACCAACACTGCAAGATCAGTGATTTGCTTCACTCTGTGCAAACAACTCCCGTGGTGTGCCATCTCTGCTGAAAACAGCAAATATACCCTTACCAGAAGTCATAAGACAACACGCCTTGTAAAACAATAGAAGGTATCCTCAGAAACGCTTCTTCTCCTCTCCTCCACTCCTGAAGCTTTTCACTCTTATTACCTTCCTATCATGGTTACACATGAGCCTTCCCCAGACCTCTCAGATATTCATTCAGATAGTATATGGGTGAAAAGTAATAATATAATAGTATAACACCGTTTGACAAGTAGAATAATACCTTTTAATCAATCTGCTTACATCAGACAAATTAAAACAAGCGTAGTAAGTGTATCCCCAGTTCTGAGGGTTACCAGGCAGCTTCCAGGTGGATCTCTCTGCGGTTTCCAATATCTAAAATGGCCACCGTACCACTTCCGGTTCCTGCTGTACGTCCAACGTCACTTCCTTTGATGCGTTTTGCCACATCCGGGACTTAGTCATAAAGGTCTATCCTACTCCGGGACAGTTGGCAAGTATGGGGCCACCACCATGACAGTCCAGAAGTCTATAAATAATTTACTATTCTTCTGCTGGCCATCTTATTGGGGCCCGACTCTGATGTCAGAACATTCAGGTTACTGTCCCTTTAAGAAAAGATACAAGCACTGACTGTGTTACTTGCAGACAACACTGCCCCTGCATTAGCAAGGTGGTCTCCCTCTGTTTTCTGGGACTCCACTCCCCCTTGATCAGGCAGCAGGCTCCACCAACATCTGTGGCTCTCTTCAATGTCCCCAGATATCTGCTGCTGTGCTTCTTTTCCTCTCAGGTCCAGCAGCGAGTGGTCTGCTAGCAGCTGAAGACCGATTAATTTCTCTCAGAAACAGGCTCCACATTTCCTCTCTTCAGCGTTGGAAAACAGCAGGAACCATCTCTTTTCCCCAGTATCTTCTGGGATTCACAGTCTTCTGCCAACTCAACAAGCTGGCTCAGTCTGTATGTACTATACATTCCACAAACCTTGCAGTCCACATCCTGTATGCTCTCTTCTTAGAGAGGGTAGACGGTGGACTTGGCACTGGCTGTACACAGCTCTCTATCTGTAGCTGCATCTGTGTAAAATTCTCCTCTGCTGCCAGGCACACAATCCTTTTCCTGCTAGTGCTGCAGACTCAGCTATACAAGTCAA
The DNA here is from genome assembly GCF_062004578.1 of Staurois parvus. Taxonomy (NCBI): domain Eukaryota; kingdom Metazoa; phylum Chordata; class Amphibia; order Anura; family Ranidae; genus Staurois; species Staurois parvus. The sequence continues at coordinate 8,368,532 of NW_028317950.1, read as the reverse complement.
TCAACAGTAAATACATTTTAAACATGCTTGGGATAAACAGAGATCTATAATTATATAGCCCAGCTATGGTGGTGCTATCACAGCAGCCACACAAACAGCCTCTCACAATGTAGCACTCCTCTCCCTCTCCCCTGCAGCAATTGAGTGAAGCTGGAGAATAGAGGCTAGCAAATATAGTGGAGGAGAGAAGGCAGTGATGTAGACAGAGTTTGACAAGCTGCCTGCCTGCACCCACAGCCCATGGAGGAAGCCCACCCACTTCTGGGGAATGGCCAAGGCTTGCCCTCTAATGTCAGGAGCAGAGAAACTAATGGGGAATGTAGTCCCAGGAGGACCAGGAGCAGGAGGAATGTTCTGGAAAAAAGAAAGTGGATGAGAAGCCCAGGGTTCTGGACTTATGTGGAGAGTCAAGAGAGAAGTGATCCTACATGGAGCTGCTGATGATACTGTTGAGGCTTTTGATGGAGCAGAATGCCAGTGCTAACCTGTGTTTTGCTGAATCAGAACCAAACCTGCGCACTCACCAGGGACCCCCTCTATCATCTGAGGGACTACAGAGTGTGGGTAGTGGACCATGCTTTGGATTGGAGGGAGCCAGCCAGCTGCAGTAGAGGACATCTGTACCCGTCTGAAGATTCTAGGATCAGTGGGAGGGAGTGAGGAATGGCTGGTCTGCACTCTCAGAGGATCCTGGCAGGAGTCTTGGCATGGGGCTAGGACAGCCCTTAAGAGTGAGTGAGCCTGCTCAGCAGGAGAGTTCATGTGCAAGATGGAGAAATGAGAGGCTGGGGGGGGGGGGGCCCACTTGGGAATGGGCTCACCTGCAGGCAGAGGAGCTGGAAAGGAGGAAAGCTCAGGACCTCTTTGTCCCCCAGAGTGAGGACCACCTATGCAGCAGGGAAGGAGTGGCCCAGCAGAAGGCCTGAGAGCAGCCAGTTGCTCATACAAGGAGGACGGAGTGAGTAGACCTGCACACCCTAGGCCAGTAAGGGGAAGGAGGACTCTGGTGGGAAACTGCATGAGTTGCTACCCGGGACTGTCTTACTCTTAAAGTGGCAGGCACTGGATTCCCTGCCCAGTGATTCACCCAGAACAGCTGGATAGAGGAGTAGATGCTGGCTAGCTCTCCAAAAGAAGATTTTTGCTGCTAAAGAGACTTGTTCCAGGAAGTTTGTCCTCGGTTGCCATTTCCCTTGGGCATCCCATATACCCCTTACCCCATCCAAGTTTGAATTTCCCTAATAAAATCCAAAAAAACAAGCTCAAGGACTGGATGCAAGTCTGAATGGAAAAATGTGTGTTGCCTTGCTGTGCAGGACTATAAGAGGACCCATAACTCAGCAACTCCTATGGGGGTAGTATAAAATCAACAACCTGTCTTCACAGAAAAGGTAGTAATACTAAAGCTTGGAGTTTGTTGAGACCACTATCAGTTTCGGACTATCTCTGTAAAATTAAATCTATGGACTTTATAGTAAACTTACCCCCACCCCCCCTCAGAGGGGTTTACCACCATTTTGGTGGTAGTTGACCAGCCGTCCAAAATGGGTTATTTTCTGCTCATTGTTGGCACACCTTTGGTCACAGACACTGCACATGTATTCATCAAGGAAATAGTGAGACTACATGGTCTACCTAACAACATTGTCTCGGATAGAGGAATGGAGTTCACCTCTAGATTCTGGAGGACTTTCTGTAAGGTTCTGAATATTGAGGTCTGCCTGTCTTCTGCTTACCATCCTCAGAGAAATGGTCAAACAGAAAGGACCAACCAAATCTTGCGGCAATGCCTCCGATTTTTCTACTTTTTCTTTTCTACTTCTACCTTGGGCTGAATTTGCATACAACAGCTCTGTTCATGCTGCCACTAAGCATTCTCCATTCAGGGACAACTATGGTTACTATCCTTCCTTTTTTCCAGATATTATTCCGGAAGCATCAGTACCTGCAGTACAGGACAGACTAACTTTTAGACCAAACTAACTACCAAGTACTCCAGGAAATTATGCAAAGGACACAGGAAAACTACAAAACATATTATGACAAGAAGAAAAGCAGAAACCCAGTTCTGAAACTAGGAGACAAGGTTTGGCTCTCTATGGCGAACCTTAAACTTTCCTGCCCTCTCGGAAGTTGGGACCAAGATTCGTTGGATCATTTGAATTTAAGAGGGAAATTAAACTTGTGGCATTTGAACTGTTACTTATAAAGTCTTATAAAATCAACCCAGTCTACCATGTGTTCCTGCTAAATACAGCTGTCTCAAGTCCCTTTCCTGGGAGAGAAGATCCACCTCCACCACCAGTCACAATGGGGGAAAAAATGGCATTTGAAGTAGAAGGCATCTTGGACTGTCGGAAAATGGGGATAGATTCAGTACCTCATAAAATGGAAGGGATACTCATCTGAGAATTCATGGGAATATGAAAGTAATGTGCATGCCCCCAAATTCCTTCAATAATTTTCTAAATAGATATCCAGAGAAAGTAGCACATCTGGGCATCTGGAGGCTGTCCCGCGGGGGGGGGGGGGGGGGGCACTGTCAGGGGACTAACCAGAGAAGAGCTAGCATATGTGCCAATTCCCAACATGGCTGTGCTAATTTGCAGAGAAATGCATGCATACATTGTGTAACAATACCTAGGCAGGTGCCTGTGTGAATTGGTATTGTCAGAATTTCTACAAGAGAAGTTATATTTTATCTTCTCTCCAACTCAAACTATAATTGTCTTAAACATAAGAGGCCCAAGAAAAAAATCCAGAGTCAATTTCAGGTTTCAGTTCAAGCAGGATACAATCTTAATAATAACGAGGTAAGTGAGCGCAAAACAAAACTAAAACAAAAAACTACAGCGGCTAGCATACAGGGCAAACCTCAATACCTTTAGACTAAACAAATAACAAGGTATGCAGCGCTAAATAAATGTCTTTGAGCAACTCTGATAGAGATATCACTGTTGAAACACAATAATATTAATAGAAAGTCCCTAAGGGGACTCACCCAGCTGACGCCACTAACCACCAGGGAGCCATTAATCACCAGGGAGGTCGCAAGCTAACCTGGTTGATGCAGGCCCTAATGTGAGTGTTTTACCTTACTTTGGAATTTTACAATAAAGACATACTTCACTGTCAATACAATTTTGCCTTGTGGCTCGTTATTCTGCGAGTCATGAAAGGTGGACCATCGTAGGAGAAGTTCTTACCAGGAGGCTGGACGTCGGTGGACCTACCGGTGAGCTGGATGGGACCCCAGAGTGAGTGCTGACATCCCCTGAGTGTCTACCATAGTGACCGGATGCTGCCTGCAGTGGGAACCAGGCTCCTTTTCCGTTGATGGCACACCTGATGACATGCATACAACGCTCAGTTGGTATGTTCTTGTGGTAAGCGCATAAGTTTATTGGAATCTCCAGGATCTTTGCGTTGATTTTACGCTGAAGTGAACACTTTTTTATATTCTACAAACCTACACGGTTATATCCACCTTACTTGGAACTTGGATAGGCTTTCTATTAATATTATTGTGTTTCAACAGTGATATCTCTATTAGAGTTTCTCAAATACATTTATTTAGCGCTGCACACCTTGTTATTTGTTTAGGATACAATCTTGTTCCCAACTGAGATAGTTTGCTTTTTTTGCAAAAGCTAAAGCTATTTTACAGAGCTCATCTTGTTGAACAATGGATCTCTCCCCACATACAGTCTAGGAGAAAATAACCATCCACCTTTATATAGTTTAGTTTTAGTAGTACTATTATTCCTATTTTGTTCTTGGGCTGTATTGGCATACGGTTTTGCATATTTTGATGCTTATTCCTTCTGCAGAGGAATAAACGCTGAAATTCCGTAAACACAGGCTATTGTCTAATAGTTAGATATTAATGGTTATTTTGTCTATGGGGAGAAATTAATTGTTTATTTTATTCATCCTATATATAACTAGTGATACGGAAAATTTTGTAACGTTTATGCAAACTATTTTGGTGTCTATGTGCATCACAATTGAGCTATTACATTATGTTTTTGTATGTGACTTATTGTAAATAAATAATAATTTGTTTCATAATCTGTAGCCCATGATTACACTGATCTAATCTGTGTTTTAAAGGATTTTGGTTGGCTCTAAATTACTCAGAATTATTATTTAAGTCAGTTAAATTATTTTATAAATCATTGCAATATTTGCAAGCACATTTAGCTGACTGAATTCATTGTTCAGGAGTTACCTGGCAGAACATATTATTTTTGAAGGTACTACTGGATGAATTATTAATAACTCATAATTCATCAAAAGCACGAGCTCATAAGCTGCTTGATACAAATACAGATATTACTAGCATATGTCCATGGGCAGTTGCTGACATCCCATGATTATACAGAAATATCAAAAGACCCACATTATTTGGATATGGGACTTTTAAGGCAACTGATAAGATACTGAGATAAAATACAGAAAGCTTTATTCTATAACAATAAAATACAACATGTTCATCAACTCCATAAAAATTACAACATGGTGGCTACATTGGATGAGAATATAGAAGCTTTGACTAATATATGGAGAGCCTCCTCTTGTTTCACTGGAAATTCATCCGTTGGAAACCCGACGCATTTCAGATAGTTTTCTTTCCTTAGGGGTATATAACCAAGGAGGATGGCATAAACAGATTCATTCAAATTGTACAAAAGCGTATGATGTGTAGCCATAATATAACTTAAAAACAGCCTGTTAGTATCTGCCAACACCCAGAAGTACGCTGATGGTAGGACCCCCGCAAGCCCAGAGAGTACTACACTGAGGTCGCCAACAGAAACCAACCCCAGCCGAGCTGATTAGGATTTATAAAAAATGTTTCCAGTGTGGGTGGGATGGAAAATCATCTGCTTCAAATACCCACAGGTGATTTTTTTCCAATCCACCCATGCTGGAAACTATATATAAATCCTAATCAGCTTGGCTCAGCATACTTCTGGGTGTTGGTAGATAATGATAGGCTGTTTTTAAGTTATATTATGGCTACACATGATACGCTTTTGTACAATTAGGATAAATCTTTTTATGCCATCCTCCTCTGTTATATACCCCTGAGGGAAGAGTGATCTGAAACGCGTTGGTTTTCCAAAGGATACATTTCCAGTGGAACAAGAGGAGGCCCTCCATAAATTAGTCAAAGCTTCTATATTCTCATCCAATGTAGCCATCATGTTGTAATTTTTATGGAGTTGATGAACATGTAATATTTTATTTTATTAGGATAAAGCTTTTTGTATTTTACCTCAGTATCTTATCAGTTGCCTTAAAAGTCCCCTATCCAAATATTGGGAGTCTTTCGATATTTCAGTATAAGCTGCTAGAGGATCGTCAGCCCGCTATATCCTGTGCTCCTGTTTATTCAGTCTTCTTGAATTACTCATTACTGGCCGGGCTTGCTTCTGGATCTGTCTTGGCTTTTTGTGGCTCTGTCCTCGGCTTGCTCTCATGGACTCTACTACTGCCTGCTTCCCTGTGCATGACCCTGGCTTGATCTTGACCACGCTCCTGCTCTTGTTCCTGACTGACCCACTGTGTATGATCCTGTCTCTGGTTTCTGACTATGCTTCCTGCTCAGCCCTGCTGTTAAAGTGATTCTAAGGGCTGAAGGTTTTTTATCTTCATGCATTATATGTATGAAGGTAAAAGGCCTTCTGTGTGCAGCGCCCCCCCCCCCGCCCCAATCCTTACCTGAGCCCCTTCCGATCCAGCCATGTTCACAAAAGACTTGGCTGTATGGGGACTCTCCCTCTTCATTGGCTGAGACAGCAGCGAGAGCCATTGGGGTGTCAATCACAGCCAGTGAGCCAATGAGGAGAAAGCATGGGGACAGGGCCAAGTCCCAGCTCTATGTGTTTTATGGATGCATAAAGCAGTGGCTTAGGAGCGAGCATGGAGCAGTGCCCCCAGGGCAAGCAGCTTTCTCTGGGGTCACTGCTCAAGGGTGAGGAGCCAGGAGCACTGAAGGGGACCCAAAAAGAAGAGGATCGGGGCAGCTGTGTGCAAAACCACTGCAGAGCAGGTAAGTATGGCATGTTTGTTATTTTCTAAAAAAAAAAAACAAAACAAAGATTTAGTATCACTTTAAGGTCCATCTACACATCCAGATTGTCATCTGGCCTGCTGGCATCACTGCCTGGTCCTGCATTCATTAGGTGCCTCACCATCTTGGGACATCAGGTAGCTACTCAGCTGTAAACTTGTGCTTCTTTGGGTGGAGCACTTCCTGTGACATTTTGTGTTTACAGACTATGGCCAGGGATCTGTCATTTAGTGGCAGTATTACTACCACTGCTAAATGACAGATCCCCACCAGCTTCTGTTTATAAACAAGCCAGCAAGGGTTCTAGGTGATGTCTTTGACCAAATATGATCTGACCATATTTGGACAAGATGTTGCCCAGGATACCTGCTGCTGTTATGCACGTTCCAGCAGCCCAAGAGATCTGTAATTTGTGTCAGGAGTAGCATAAGGTGAAGATCATTGAGTGTGGGTCAACATCTTTGGGCATGATTTACCATGATACATGCAGTCTGGTTAACCAGTAAAGGCGGGCGGCAGCAAGCTTGTGGCCACACCCCTCCTGAACCATACCACGCTACAAGCCCTAGACATTAGGATGGTACTTTGCAAGACAGGCCAGAAATGCCTCCCCTTCTTACAAGGCACTGTGTCCCCCTGTTGATGAATTTACATATAATTTAACTAGTCTCTAGATATAGAGTTTTTGCCCTAATTCACACAGAAGATGAACAAACAAATTGCTCTAATTCCCTGCCTCAATAAGGCATTGTAATAGACATTCAATTGTTAAACATTCATATTTTCACATCTGAGTGCAAATTAAACTGGTTCCAAAGTTTGAACATTTTTTACCTTCATACATTCTATGTATGGAGGTAAAAAACATTCAGTATGCAGCTCCCCTCACAGCCCACTAATACTTATCCGAGCCTGATCCAGCAATTTACACATGAGCAGCTGCTCTCCCAGGTCTTTGCCTCTTCATTTATTGAGAGACAGCAGTGGGAGCAGCTGCTGTCAATCACAGCCAGTGCAGAAGGTGCGGGGGTGGGGCTGAGCCCATAAGCCACACAGAGCAGGGCTCAGCAGCGAGCATGCATGAGTGCCTCCATTGCAAGTGGCTTGCTATGGGGGCACTCAGAGAAGAGGAGGAGCCAGGAGCGCTGGCAGGGGACCTGAGAAGAGGAGGATCAGGGCTGCTCTGTGCAAACCATTTCTGCTTATTGGTCCTTTGTCATATTTAGATACTCTATTCCCCTAACCTACTCTGCTCCCTCAAACTCGAATAGAGTCCAAAATAGGACTGCTCGCTTTATCTACATGCAGCACCCTCCTACATAGGTTTCTACAAAGGTTAACTAATTTGGTCTTTTTGACTCCCCTGTAATCAGTGGAGCAGTCTGTGAATACTTTGGGCTGTTCTAGGCTTCACTGGCTGCAGGTTCACATGCTTCCCTCTAACTTCTGGGTGGATTTTAGAATTCAGTGGGCTAGGAGAGGCAAACCCACAGTCTGAATATTTATAGGTAGGCGGCTAGGGAATGCATAAATAGACTGAGGCAGCCCTGTTCTGGAGGGGGGGGGGGGGGGGCTGTTTGCTGAAAATTGCTGGAACGGACTAAGGGATTTCTTTCTCTGAGGATCTGGTCTGGAGAGTTCATAGGAGAAATGCCTGGCTGATATTGGAATGAATCATCCACATATCCAGGGACATTGTCAGTACAGACCCAAGGGTATGATCCTAGTGACTGTGTGCTGCTACTATACCTTGTGCATCAGTGCCAGTGTTTTTCAAATTTGGGACAGTTCTTTACAGTGTCTCCAGAGTTACTTATTCCCTTAGCAGCTACTGGAGGGACTGAACTAAGATGCTCTGCCAAAGTAAAGTGTTTCCTCTTATTACTGTACAGGGTTTTAGAGTATCCCACAGCTCCATCCAAGTTTAATTTTCAATAAAGCATCAAAAATACAAACCCCTAGACTGTTCATTGAGCCAGAAAGAGTGGTTGTTGATGTGTGCTAGTGTCACTTACCTGATTGGAGACTGAAATGACCCCACTGGAAGTGGAACAGAGGGTGTCTAGGGACCAGGGGGACAAGAGCACCAGCAGATGTTGTTTGCAGCACTTACAGCTGGAGTCCTTAAAAGACTGATGGACCACCGATTCAGGAGCAGTAGCGATATGCAGAGCTGGTATGGTAGATCTCCAGGCATGCACCAGAGCCAGGCAGGAAGCTGGGATCGGAGACAGGAGCAATGTCATAGGAATAGCCAGGGTCCAGGGGCGGACTGACCATTTGGAAACTCGGGCACTGCCCGAGTTTCCAAATGGGCACTGAACCAGTATCAAGCAGGAGAGTAATCAAGAGTCAGGTCAGGAACAAGCCGGGTCAGCAACAATGAAATCACACAGGAACGAGCAGGAAACAGGGAACAGCTGAAGCCCAGTCAGCACTCAGCACAGGCAGAGGCACCTTTTAAATAGTCCGTTTGGAGCCAATCTTCACCGTGCGTGTGCTTGTGCGCATGAGTGTGCACAATCGCGCATATCTGTGCCAATGCCTATTCGCCAGCCGTCTTACGGGAATTCCCTTACAGCTAGGCTGCCCTTGCACTATGATGGGAAAAGAACCTGGGGCAAATCAGTGGGCCCTTTCAGAGTGAGCGCAGCATGCAGAATTTGCTATTTCAGGATGCAGAGATTTGGTGATCCAGTCTGAACTCTGATCCTCCACTTCAGCAAAATTAGCCAAGGCATTTGGTCACATGGCCAGCTGCTATAGACTAGTAAAGCACAGGTAAGTGTTTTGTGGTTTATGCTACAATTTATGAGAAAGATGGAAGCAAGTTGAGCAATGGAACGAGGGGGCTTATTTTAGCAATAGGTCTGCTTTACAGGAGCCAAATCAATAATGTACAGAGGTGCCAACGAACTGTAATAGCTACTGTTGCTTAGTGAGAGGACAAGACAGAAAACATATTTGTTACAAACTGGGGACCACATAGGCTTATTTGTTTTGTAATTTACATTTTTACTTTTAATTAGTGCTCTGGGGAGTTCATAAAGTATGACACACCATCAATTACAAATGCTATAATATAAAAAGGTAGCACAATTGGCATACAGGTAACTCATTATTTCCAAGTGCGACCTGGACCAAGACACTGAGTAGGTCATATACTGTAGGTATGGTCTTTGATTTGTTTTTATCTTTTTTAATAATAAATTATGTTTAATTATCCATTATTTGCAATTAAACTGTTCCTATTTATAAGCTGTTTTAAAGCGGCATTAAACCCAAAAGCAAAATTGTATAATATTGCGGCTTACCAATCATTGGATGTGATAGCTGCATCAGTTTACTTTTCTTTGGCTTTCTTCCCTGGTGTTCCAGCCAGCAAATCTGTTGCTTTTCAGAAACACAAACTCTCTAGCAGAATGTATCAGCTTACATGGATGAGACAAACCATTTCCCCCCTTATTCTGTAACATTTGTTACACACTGGTAAGCTATTGTACTATGTAATCAAGTTGTTCCTGTAACTATTTTCTTGTAAACATTTACAAAAATTATGAAACAAAATTACTAAGCTAACATACTGTCATTTGGAAGTTTTTAATTAAAGGATACAATCATTTAAAACTGTTTATTTTTATTTCAAAAGAAAAATTATTATCAATCATGAATTCATAAAACAAATTAGACATAACATTACACTTCAATAAACAATATAGTAAAAACTATATGAAAGTAAAGAAGAAATTTTTTTGATCATTAAAAAGTGCCAAATTATATAGATTTACAGAACGGATCGACTTCAATATCAGCTTCATAGTTCTGCTACCAGCCTATAAACACACATTTTAAAGTGACTGTTCATGGAGCTGCTGACAGATCAGTGTACATCAGGGAGGTAAGATCAGCTATGCACATCTGACCACTCCCAAGGGCTTTCAGACAGTCCTCAGTTTCTATGCACATTGCACATTTACCGAGACATACAAATTTCTGCCACATCACAGATCACTCACATATCCCTTAAAGCTAAATTACAGGAATCCTAAAAATCCTCACTTGCTGTGGGGCTTTGCCTATACTGCAAGGGTTACCTGCTCCTTTATAACTAGGGGACTTTGAAAAGCACTTTTACTTACCCAATCTTCTGCTCCTGCAGAACCATCCCCACTGCAAGGAAGGATTTGTAGGTTTCCTGGAGTTGGGCTTTAAAGTGGACAAAATCATTAACTTTACAAGCATAAATTCCTGATGTGTCAATAGTATCATTTTTCCAACTTTTCTTTATTAATCTCATTTGCTGACAAAGAGATTTATGAAGCCAGAAAGTATGGGTCATGCTCAACTTTTGCAGTACAATTTGTGCAGTTTGAACTTTAGTTTCCCCTCTCACTTGATCAACAAATTGTTTAGTCATAGGTATTCACTTAAAGAGGAGTTCCACTCACTGTTTTAAAAAAATAAAAGTCAGCAGCTACAAAAAACACCCACTCACCTGTCCCACAATCCCCCGTTGCCCCCGCCGCAGCCCGTTTCACTGGCATCTTCAGTGTGGGCACCCAGCTGTGACATCTTGCGGCTTCACACCCAGGTGCCCACTGCGCATGCGTAAGTAGCGCTGTGCTTCCTGTGTGGCCCCGTCGTCTTCTGGAACCTGTCACGTGTTCCACAAGACTTCGGGGAAGGAGGGTAGGAGGACAACTTCCGCTTCCGATCACCTAGGCCAGTGGTGGGCAACCTTTTTTTTCAACTAAGCCAAATCTTGCCAAAACCACGATTGAAATTTATTTTGAGAGCCACATTTTTAAAACTGAAAATACATAGGATGGTACACTGTTTTTAGTTTCAATACGTTTTTATAGTAATTCATCCCCCATATAGTAATTCATCCCCCATTTAGTAATTCATCCCCCATATAGTAATTCATCCCCCATAGTAATTCATCCCCCATATAGTAATTCATCCCCCATATAGTAATTCATCCCCCATAATAATTCATCCCCCATAGTAATTCATCCCCCATATAGCAATTCATCCCCCATATAGCAATTCATCCCCCATATAGTAATTCATCCCCCATAGTAATTCATCCCCCCTATAGTAATTCATCCCCCATATTAATTCATCCCTCATATAGTAGTAGTAAGTAAGTAGTAAGCCAAGTCCCCCCTGTGTCAATTCACTTACCTTTGCTCCGCGCGTTCCTCTCGCCGTGTTCCCGCACCGTTCCGGTATTCAGGGTGGACTGTGAGAGGAGCCTAGCTCCTCTCACGTTCGTCACGCTGCCCCGCCTACACACATCCTGACAGCCAATCACTGGCTATCAGGATGTGAGTGGCAGCGAGACTGGCCAATCATTGCATTTGAGCGCGCTGCCCTGGCTGTTTTTTTTTTGGATCACGCTGCAGAGTCCCTGCCGCCCCAGAGGAGGGAGGGGAGCGGGCGCCCAGCACACAAGAGCCGCATTAAAGCGTGTAAAGAGCCGCATGTGGCTCGCGAGCCGCGGCTTGCCGACCACTGACCTAGGCGATCACAGCGGAAGTGGGAGCGGGTACCTGTCAATTTTGGGTACCTATTCCTCCCCGCTCCCCAAAGGTGCCAATCCTTATTGGGGAGAGGGGGACCAATCTTTAAAGCAGAACTTCCCCTTTTGGGTGGAACTCCGCTTTAAGTAGCCCCTGCATATGCATTTATTGATGCTTAGTTTAAACTGTCAAGGTGTGTGACAGGTTTAGGTAAGTCAAGCTGGCAGGAGAAGAGGGCATGTTATTTACCTTCAAGCCTCTAAACTTTTTAAAGCAAGTGTATTTTTACTCTCCTGGCAACAAACTCTGATCCAGGGAATCTCCAGCTTAAGTCTTCTGCATGAACCAAGTGTCAGTCTCCTGGCCTCCTCAGAACTCTGTATTAGGATACAATGTACTGGTATGCTGCAGAGTGGGCTGTGAACAGGTATGTTAAGCTGTGCAAAGGAGACTGATGTCAGAACCAGGATCTGAACCTGGGACCCCTGCATCTGGCAGTAGCTCCTCTTGCTGAGCCACCTGGGAAAGCATCCTGTCTGAACCCTTGGATAATCTTGCTTTGCACCTTGTTTCTTGTGAACATTGAACTCCTTGATCTTCCCATGTACTTCCATGGTTCTGCACTTCCTGTTTGCCAGATTATTGTGCTCTCTCCAGCCAATATTTTGCCCATTTGGCAAATGTGCAAGAAGAAATCTTTCTAGGCAAAATGTAATCAAAGTCCCCTTTAGTAACTGTTGATGTAATCGCAAGAAAATCCTATAGACATACTTTAGTCTTTGCTGACCGTTTGGTAGGTATCTTTTACATCTGTTCTTACACCTCTGCTAGTAACTGCATTTCTCTTCACAAATATTTAGAATTACATTGGTTAGATCCTGCAAAAAAATGGAGACTCTAGTATATCTTTAATTTATTACAGGGAAACACAAGTACTAAAGATTTTGTTCAAAAGCGGCCCATACATTATTCAGTTTTTTTCGATCAACCAGTGGGTTGAATGAAAAAAATTAACCTGATTCCCCAATCCACACACTTGATATGTATAGGAAATTCAAATGCTGTGTCTTTGCATTCTGACACATAGGGAGACCTCCCCTCTATCAGAATACACTGATCAGAGCTACAGGCTATAGTTGGTAACACTGATTGGGCAGGGAAAATCCAACAGGGTGGTTGTGCACATGTTGATCGGTAGATCGAATTCTGTACAAACACAGTGCCTATACATGGTTCCAGCTGAACCTGCCGAATTTCACTCCATGTATGGGCAGCTTAAGGGTGTACAGTAGGGAAGAGAAAAGAGTCGTAAAACAAGAAAGGCAACAAACAAAAAATGAGACGAGAAAGAAGAGACAACGTGAAAGACAATAAAAAGCCTTACCTTAACATTTCAGGCTAAAGCCCTGTATACATTTTGAGAATATTGGACAAATGATCAAATGGCAGAAAAAAAATTTAAAAGTGATGTAATTTGCATTGTATTTGCAGACGAAATCTGTACAAAAATTATGCCATCTGCTATCCCTTTGAGTAATTTTATATGATTACTGTGTACTAACGATCAGATTGTCGTACGATCACTTTCAAAGCGGAATTTTTTGTATGATTTTCTGATCGTGTGTACGGAGCTTAAGTGGTCTGGGTCTTTTACAGCTGTAGTTTTGCCCCTGTGGACAAATTGTGTGTCTAAAGGACCAACAAATGTATTTAAACCTTAAATATATATTTTCTTTGTGGTTCTTTAAGATTGGAAACAAGAAATATGAAAGCATGTGTGATGCCAATGAAACTGAGTTTTCGGAGTTCCTCTTGCTTGGATTTCATGAGTTCCACAATCTTAAGGTTCTATTGTTCTTCCTCTTTCTTTTTTTTTATCTTTTGATAGTGACTGAAAACTGTCTGATTATTACAATTGTGTCATCTTGCCAACACCTTCATGTCCCCATGTACATCCTCCTCCGGAACCTGGCACTGACGGACATCCTCTTAACTTCTAACATCATGCCTAAATTGTTAGAGGTGACTTGGTTAGGCGGGACAGTCATATCCAAAATGAGCTGCTTCTTACAATTCTACTTCCATTGCATCGCAGCTTATATACAATCTTTGGTTCTTACAGCAATGGCTTTTGACAGATACTTAGCCATTTGTTACCCTCTCCAATATTCTTCTGTTATGAATCAGAAACTCTTCTTTCATCTGGCATTTTGGCCTTGGACAATCCCCATCATCCTGCTTATAAGTGAAACAGTTTTAGTAAGCCAGATTGGTTTTTGTGGTTCCAGAGTCCTAGACCATTTCTACTGTGATGTTGTTCCCATTTTGGAAATTGCCTCTACAAACACTTCTAAAGTACAGTTCGAAGACTTTTTAATGACAGTTCTTTTGTCATTTATACCCTTTGTTCTTGTTGTTATATCCTATATATGTATAGTAAATGCTATCATCAAGATCAAGTCAAGTGACGGTAGACGGAAAGCCATCTCAACAAGCAGTTCCCATCTTGCAGCCGTGTGCACCTATTTTGGACCTATAATCACCATCTATATATTTCCAGTAGGGGGGAGCACACCTTATGAAAATAAAATGAAATCTTTGCTATATACAACCATAACCCCTTTAATTAACCCAATGCTTTATAGCATGAGAAACCACGAGATCAAGAAAGCTGCACAGTTACTGTTTCAGAACAGAATGTTTTTCATAAAATCATTCTAAAGAACTAAGAAGAGGAGGTTCGGGTCCGCTCTGTGCAAAACCATTGAAACCAAATTTTTGGCTTTACATTACCACAGTGCCCCATCACTTTTAGTAACTTTTAGCTAGTTATTCTAGATGTCACCTGCCACCTGCATAATGGCAATGTATGAAGGTGGTTGCAATAAAGCTAAATGGTGTCTGCTATTACTTTATTCTGTTTACCATTCAGGGCAAAGTGACAGATTCTGTCAAAATCTTTGTGAGCTTCGATACTAACTGACACCCATGATTCTGGCAGAAGTGATGGGGAGCACAGCAAATGTGAGCATCAGTAGGGGTGAGGAAATTTCAAGATAACCTATTACTTTGAACAGAATGAAACAAGTGACAGATTACCTTTCACCACATGCAAAAAGGTCCAGTTCTGACATTTCTCACATTCATGTGAAAATATAATTTTTTTTGCTAGAAAATTACATAGAACCCCAAACAATATATATTTTCAGAGATTCCTTTTTTGTTCAAATTTTCAGGAAAAAAATACTTTAATGTATTTTAACACACAAAAACACAATATAATACCCATATTTTTTGTAAAATATAAAAGATGATGTTACACAGAATAAAGAGATATTTAATATGTCAAACTTTTAAATTAGGTACACTCATGGAACGTCGACAAACTATGGTACCTAAAAATCTCCACAGATGATGATTTAAAAGCCTTTACAGGTTACCACTTTAGAGTTACACAGGAGGTCTGGCACTAGAATTATTACTCTCACTCTGATGATACCCCATATGTGTAGTGCAGTTACCCTTTATATATGCATGCAGGACTCCTATGCACATTTACATTTGTATGCAAGCATGGGGGAACAGGAATGCTTTAATTTCTTTTTGAATGTTATTATTTTTTTAAACTTATTTTTACACTGTCTCGTAAATTTTTTTAAATTGAACTTTATTGCTATTAGACCCCAGATCTCTCTTCTGCCCTCCAAAGCATTTAATCAAACCAAGAACAGTTTCATTAGCTGCTTTACAAGCCAGTAATGGCTTGCAAACAAATAAACTGGAACTGTAAGTCACAAAATCCTTGTCGCTTGCAGTTTCTGATGTCACAGAATAGGGAAAGGAACTTCTGCTCCTGTTCACTGTGCATCTGACATGTTGCATCAGTCCCTAGCTCTCCTGCAGGAATGAGAGCTGGGAAAGGCGGCAGGTGGTGGTGGGAGAGGAGACCCCCTTTTCGCTGCCTGTAAAAGTGATCGGCAGCTGTATAGCCACGCAGACCTATTTTACATTGTAGTCCATCGCCGGCTGCAAAGTTTGATGCGAGGATCATAGCTGCAGCCATGATCCTGGTATAACTACTGCTCGACGAGGAGAGATATATATATATATATATATATATACATATATATATATATATATATATATATATCCAAAAAAAGATTTTTTTTTGCTTTGGCATGGGAACGTGTTAGAACTCAGCACCACAAAGACAGAAAGTTGTAAGAAATATCTCCAATGGAGAAAAAGGACCATATCAATATTATCTTTATTCTTGCTTATCTTTGCATTCCAGGGTGAGAAAGAAAGAAATTTCCCTAATAAGGCCACATGTAGCTCAAAGAGACCTCAGAGCTGATTTACACATGTGTGGAGCGGATTGAAGCTCAAGTTTCACAGCTAATTGATACAGTAGTTCTTCACAGGTTTACGTCAGGTTTAAGATAGGATTAGCTCAGGATCTTATCTTGTTCACACATATGCAGTTTAGAAAAGGTTCCCATAGAAGTCAATAGCCTATATAGCCTGTAATCCGCACCTGAAATGGACTGTACTGCTCAGAAATCGGACAGGACTCTTTATAAAAAAAGAGGTTGTAATTTTCTTCCCATTCTAGCCAAAACTCAATATAATGATCCGCTGCCCTCTGTGACGATACGTGGCGTCCAACCCCTGCCCTTCTCACTAACTCGTGAACGAAGGACCAGCCAATCTCGCACCGCGCTGTCACTTGCGTAACAATGCCACTCTTAGCTGCACCCTGCACAAAGATTTTCCAGCTCGAGGGACCACAATCTACAGTTGCAAGAAAAAGTATGTGAACCCCTTGGGATTCCGTGGAGTTTTGCATGAATTGGGCATAAAGTGTGCTCTGAACGTCATCTAAGTCACAACAATAGAAGAACACAGTCTGCGGAACATAATACTACACAAACACACAAACATTAGATGTTGCCATGGTTTAATTGCACATAACATGTAAACATTCACAGTGCAGGGAGGAAAAAGTATGTGAGGCCCTAGCTTAATGACTTCTCCCAGAGCTAATTGAAGCCAGGAGTGAGCCAACCTTAACCTCCAATCAGTGTGATGATATTGGATGTGTTGCTGACAGCTGTCCTGCCCTTAAAAAACACACACCTGTTTTGGGTTTACTGGTTTCAAGAAGCACTGTCTGATGTGAACCATGCCTCGCAGAAAAGAGCTCTCAGAAGACCTACGAACAAGAATTGTTGACTTGCATGAAGCTGAAAAGGGTTACAAAAGTATCTCCAAAAGCCTTGATGTTCATGTGTCCACAGTAAGACAGACTGTCTACAAATGGAGAAAGTTTAGCACTGTTGCTACTCTCACTAGGTGTGGTCGTCCTGTAAAAATGACTGCAAGAGCACAGTGCAGAATGCTGCATGAGGTAAAGAAGAATCTCAGAGTGTCAGCTAAAGACCTACAGAAATCTCTGGCACATGCTAACATTTTTGTTGACACATCTACAATAAGGAAAACATTAAACAAGAATGGAGTACATGGGAGGACACCACGGAGGAAGCCATTGCTGTCCAAAAAGAATATTGCAGCACATTTGAAGTTTGCAAAAGAGCACCTGGATGTTCCACTGCACTACTGGCAAAATATACTGTGGACAGATGAAACCAAGATTGAGTTGTTTGGGAAGAACACACAACACTATGTGTGGAGAAAAAAAGACACAGCACACCAACATCAAAACCTCATCCCCACTGTAAAACATGGCGGAGGGAGCATCATGGTTTGGGGCTGCTTTGCTGCCTCAGGGCCTGGACGAATTGTTGTCATTGATGGGAAAATGAATTCCAGAGTTTATCAAGACATTTTGCAGGAAAACATACGACCATCTGTCCTCCAACTGAAGCTCCGCAGAGGATGGGTGATGCAACAGGACAATGACCCAAAGCATACAAGTAATTCAACAAAACAATGGCTGCAACAGCACAGAATACGCCTTCTGGAGTGGCCCAGTCAGAGTCCTGACCTCAACCCGATTGAAATGCTGTGGCATGACCTTAAGAGAGCGATTCACACCAGACATCCCAAGAATATTGCTACCCTGAAACAGTTTTGTGAAGAGGAGTGGTCCAAAATGACTCCAGATCGTTGTGCAGGTCTGATCTGCAACTACAGGAAACGTTTGGTTGAGGTTATTGCTGCCAAAGGAGGGTCAACCAGTTATTAAGTCCAAAGGTTCACATACTTTTTCCTCCCTGCACTGTGAATGTTTACATATTATGTGCAATTAAACCATGGCAACATCTAATGTTTGTGTAGTATTATGTTCAGCAGACAGTGTTCTTCTATTGTTGTGACTTAGATGACGTTCAGAGCACATTTTATGCCCAATTCATGCAAAACTCCACGTAATCCCAAGGGGTTCACATACTTTTTCTTGCAACTGTATGTGCCAGCAGCCTGAGAGTGATTGTTACTGGGTCAGGTTAATTATGCAATTAACCCTTCACACTACCACCACCACCTTTTTACAGAGAAGAGGAAATTCACAAATCCTAGCAATAACACTATGATGTTATCATAAGCATCTGTAATACACACTGTCACCAAAGACAGATATATTCAGGGGATTATTACATACAGTAGCACTCTTCAAGAGACAGGAATTCTTTACTTTGCATTAAAAGCTTTAGAGACAGTTTCAACACTTTTCAAAATAGGATTTATTACTAAAAAGGTCAAAATGGTGCAGTTAAAATATTTACAGAAAAAAAGATGTTCTAAAGATATAAAGAGAGCAATAAAACAACAGAGAACTAAAAGAAAGTTCAGAAGGCAGAATACTTGCAATGTTCTTGGTTTGAGCAGAGTCCAATTGTCCAAACAAAAAGATTGCCTTGGCTCTCAAGTCCGTTGGATGTTTCCTGATTGATATTAAACGAGAGCTGTCTTTTCCAGCCTGTCAGTCTTTTTCTATCATATTAAAGGGGTGTCGCCTGAGAACAAATGACCAATCATCCAGTGTGGGGATGGGTTTTAGGTGGTAACCAAGGTTATGACCAAGTCGCCTTCCAATTTCATACTAAGGTTAATAACCTCCAATAGGTACAGGTAGCATCTAGCAACTGGCAGATTAATATTCAGAATTATATTTCAAACTCAGGGATACCAAACACAGGGTACCTTTGTCACCCAATAGGAAAGAGACTGCTTTCTTCTCTCTTGTAGGTGCTAATATAGTCATGTAAGGTTTTGTTTGACTCATATTAAAATTATCTATCCTAATATTAATGTGCCCAGTTCCTGCTGAACTTTATGAATTGTATGCAAAATGTCTACATGTGGAATGTACGTTTTATGGCACGCTCTAGCCCTAATGGCCCAACAGGTGACTGACTGAGTTATTGTTTTACAATCAGGCAGTGGAAAGTGGTTTTCAGAGCAGACCCCTTGAACCAGACTAATTAGCGGTTTACAGCCCTGGGGCTTCTTCTAGCTGTGTTTTATTTAGGATAAAAGGCCCTTTTGACCTCTGAGGCCATTAAAGAAAAGAATACAGTCCCTACAGTCAAACATGGTGGAGGTTCACTGATGTTTTGGGGTTGCACTGCTTCTTCAGGCACTAAATGTCTTGACCGTGTGCATGGCATTATGAAATCTGAAGACTAGCAAATAATTCTGGGTTCCAATGTAGGGCCCAGTGTCAGAAAGTTGGGTCTCCGTCAGAGGTCATGCGTCTTACAGCAGGACACTGATCCAAAGCACACGTCAAAAAAGCGCTCAGAAATAGTTTCAGACAAAGTGTACGGAAATGACCAGCAATGAGTCCAGAATCCCATAGAACACCTGTGGAGAGATCTAGCTGCCTTTGCTACTATCTAAATCACAAACCAGGTGTCATGCTGAAAATGAAGCTCAAGTGGAGTCAAAAGTCCTGACTGGTAGGCTTGTTCCAGGACAATCAGCTCTATTACAGGACCCAGTGTGCACTGAAATATCCAAAACACATCCTGGTAGGGGGAAGCAGGGAAGATGCTGATGGTGTAAATAAAGGTCATTGCAGCCATGAAACCTTGGGCACCAAGCAAGAAATGCTGGTATGTGCCCTGAGTGCCTGGGACTAATGACACTCATGAGGAGCACTAAATCAAAGCACACCCAGGCTCCTTACAACTTCTCATACAGTTGCAAGAAAAAGTATGTGAACCCCTTGGGATTACGTGGAGTTTTGCATGAATTGGGCATAAAATGTGCTCTGAACGTCATCTAAGTCACAACAATAGAAGAACACAGTCTGCTGAACATAATACTACACAAACATTAGATGTTGCCATGGTTTAATTGCACATAACATGTAAACATTCACAGTGCAGGGTGGAAAAAGTATGTGAGCTCTGGGAGGAGTCATTAAGCTAGAGCCTCACATACTTTTTCCTCCCTGCACGGTGAATGTTTACATGTTATGTGCAATTAAACCATAGCAACATCTAATGTTTGTGTAGTATTATGTTCAGCAGACTGTGTTCTTCTATTGTTGTGACTTAGATGACGTTCAGAGCACATTTTATGCCCAATTCATGCAAAACTCCACGTAATCCCAAGGGGTTCACATACTTTTTCTTGCAACTGTTCATAGAATGGCTAATGTAAAAAAAAATGTCAGTACTGAGAAGTCTCACATTGCAGCTAATCAGGTTCAAACCGTCTTTGGAAGTTTGAATGTGATTGGTGATGCGGGAAGCGACGAATGAGGGAGAGAAAGAGAGAGAGAAGGTTACAGAGGATTGTTCAGATTAAAGTAATCTGAATTAATGTTTGGATTTTAACATGACAGCGGTGTTTGCTGAATAGAACAAAGGAAATATTTAGTGGTTTGCATATATTTTTCATCTTTCTAACAGTATAGATTTAAAAAAAACCATATTTAATATTATGTGCATATATTTGATTCATAAAGTCTCAAATATGAATATTTTTTCTATCATTTTTAGCCAGCAGTTGGATTTAGACCCTGTTGCCGGAGTCTTCCTTAACTCCTCTGTTTTGAAAAACCTGTTTATAAAGCTCAATAGCTCAAGCTGAAATGTACATATTCATGTGAATAAGTCAGTCTTCCTGTCAGGGATCTCGGGCTGGATCGCGAGTCCGCACATGCACAGTATGCCTAGGCGCACTAGGACCTGGGCACCCGCGATGGCAATGGCGCTCGCGCATGCGCACTTTCGATCACTGATGCGCGCCTGGCACTTCTCCTGCTCTGACCCCTGGCTTGTCTGACCTTTCTACTGCCTAATCCTGTGCCCCTTGATCTCCTGTTGCCGAACCAGGACCGTGACCCGTTTATTCTTCTGCCTAATGTTTGTACCGACCTGGCCTGTCTGACCTCGCTTATTCTGCCTCCTCACATCAGACTCTCACCTGCTACGTACCACCGACAAGTGTCTATACCTCGGCTGGTTGCACCCAGGGGCCGCGACCTGGTTTCGGCTTGCTCCAAGTCCATCCCCACCATCTGGGGCCCTGGAGAACAAGCAGGTCGGGACTTAGATTCCGCGCCCAGGGGAATTCTGGTTGGTGGAACACTAGAGGCTACTGCCGGCTGGTCCTTAACACTTCCCAACTGCACAGATGGCTCCATCTGAAGTTTCATATAGACCAAGAGAATGTGAAAAGCAGATAGTCTGTGCTGTGTCCCTTCTTAAAGCGGAGTTCCACTCACACTGTAAAAAAATAAAAGTCAGCAGCTACAAAAACTGCAGCTGCTGACTTTGAAAAATTAGCCACCCACCTGTCCCACGATCCCGCAGTGCCCCACTGCAGCCCGTTTTACTGGCTGTCCTGTATTCCAGGCACTGGCATCTTCAGTGTGGGCACTCGGCTTCACAGCCGGGTGCCCACTACGCATGCGCGAGTAGCGCTGTGCTTCCTGAATGGCCCCGTTATCTTCTGGGACCTGTCACATGTCCCACAAGACTACGGGGAGGGAGGATAGAAGGACAACCTCCGCATCCGATCGCCTAGGCGATCGCAGTGGAAGTGGGAGCAGGTACCTGTCAATTTCGGGTACCCACTCCCCAAAGGTGGCAATCCTTAATGGGGAGCGGGAGACCAATCTTTAAAGTGGAACTTCCCCTTTTGGGTGGAATTCCGCTTTAAGAAATTAGAATCTTGTATCATGAGTGCAACCTGTATTTAAATAATGAAGATCTGTACATAGTAAACAAATAAACAAATATAAAGCAATTTAAAAAACGAAGTAAAAATACAACTGACCTAAAACT